>NW_020201425.1:33579-37354 GCF_001531365.2 Cynara cardunculus var. scolymus
AGACTTCAATTTGAAATGATAAGATAAAATCTTATCTTTTTACTTCTTTAAATACTCTCACCAAGGCGGTGAAGATTATTTTAGTTAAATATGCACATTTCACATAATCCAAATAATAAACATATATAATTTACCTCAACCCAGGTTGTCTCAAACCCGGTTATAACATTCTTCCCCCCTTAAAAAGAATTCCGTCCCGGAATTCACTCAAACAACCATGGATATTTTTCTTTCATTTCTGATTCCAATTCCCATGTTGCTTATGATCCTTTATGAAATCGCCACTGTACCCTTACTAGACTCATTTCCTTGTTTCTCAACACACGGGTTTTGTGGTCGGTTATAGCTTCTGGAGTTTCTACAAAATTTAATTTGTTATCCAACTTAATCTCAGAAAGTGGTATTGCCATACTAGGATCAGCAAGACATTTCCTTAGGTTTGACACATGGAAAGTATTGTGAATCAGACTAAGTTCCTCTGGTAATTCCAATTGGTAAGCTACTGGTCCAACCCGTTTATAAATTTTGAATGGACCAATATATCTTGGACTGAGTTTACCTCTCTTCCCAAATCTCATAACTCCTTTCCAGGGAGAAACTTTCAACATTACTAAATCATTTACGCAGAATTCAATTGATTTCATGCGCTTATCTACGTAGCTTTTCTGACGACTTTGAGCTGTTTTGATTCTTTCCCGAATTTGATCAATCTTTTCAGAAGTTTCTTGCACAATCTCAGGACCTGTTAATTGTTTCTGGTCTACCTCATTCCAACATACAGGGGTTCGGCATTTCTGACCATACAAGCCGCTTTGATGCTGGAATGATAACTATTATTGTATGCAAATTCTATTAATGGAAGATGATCTTCCCATGATCCTCCAAAATCTATGATGCAAGCCCTTAGCATATCTTCAAGTGTCTGAATTGTTCTTTCATTTTGTCCGTCTGTTTGAGGATGATATGTTGTGCTTAATCGAATTTGAGATCCTAATGCCTTTTGAAAACTTTTCCAAAATTTCGATGTAAATCTGCTATCTCTGTCTGAAATGATAGATAGTGGAACTCCATGTCTTGTCACAATTTCCTTAATATAAATCTAAGCTAACTTTTCCAATGAATAACTCTCTTTTATCGGTAGAAAGTGTGCAGATTTGGATAGGCGACCCACTATTACCCATATAGTATCACATCCTTTTGTGGTTCGCGGTAACTTCATAACAAAATTCATTGTGATATGATCCCATTTCCAAAGAGGAATTTCTAAGGATTGCAGATTTCCATAGGGCCTCTGATGCTCTATTTTTACTTGTAGGCATGTCATACACTTTTCCAMATACCTTGCTATGTCTTTCTTTAGTCCTGGCCACCAATAAAAAGTTTTCAAATCCTTATACATTTTATAAGTACCTGGATGGATGGAATATCGAGATTCATGGCTTTCTCTCAAAATTATATCACGAATATTTCCATAATGTGGTATCCAGATTCGTCCTTGAAAGCATAGTATCTCTTTATCATTCCTTTCTAAGTTATCCATCATTTTTCCCAATCTTTCGGTTTTCAAGTGACCTTCTTTAACAGCTTCAACTTGACACCTTTGAATATTTGTACGAAAATCTGGTCTCACATTTATTTTCATCGTCACGGCTTTGATAATTCCTCCTCTTTCTTTTCGGCTTAACGCATCAGCTACGACATTAGCTTTTCCTGGATGATAAAGAATTTCACAGTCATAATCATTGACTAATTCTATCCATCGACGCTGCCTCATGTTTAACTCTTTCTTATTGAACAAATGCTGAAGGCTTTTGTGATCTGTATAAATNCCTTGTCCGGTTTAATATCCGGATAAACACTTAGAGCAAAAAGACTGATTTCTATCCAAATTCAAACAAAATTCATATGAAACCAGTAATAATCTTTATGCAAAAGAGTTTTAGAAACTACTCACCTTATCAATCTTTTGAAACCAAACACTTGAATCTTTAGCCAAGAATAATCCGGTCAACTTTCTTCTCTTTTTAAATCACACAACTTTTGCCAAAGAAAGAAGGGAAAATATGGAGGCTCAACCTCTCTTTTATACTTTCCAAATCAGGAAAGTCGGCTAATCAGCCCCTTTTTTTATTCACACTACCATATACACTTATGCACACATACACACACACACATGCATGCATACATATATTATGTATATATATATTTATATATATAACATATGCATTTCATATTATGCACATTTTCACATACCAGCATGATCAATATAACATTTTATCATGCTATAACGAAATCATTTAATAAGATAATCACATATTAATTTACCTTGGGTGGTAACCAGCATCCAGTTATCACATTATCCACCCCTTAAAAGAATTCCGTTCCAGGATTCCTTTAATCAAAAAGCCATGGGTATTCTGATCTCATCTTTGACTCCAATTCCCATGTTGCTTCCGGTCCTTTGTGAAACTTCCACTGAATTTTCACCAGACTTATTTCTTTGTTTCTCAACACCTTGATCTTTCTGTCGATTACAGCTTCCGGTGTTTCTAAAAAATTCAACTTACTATCTAGTTGAATTTCTGGTAACGGTATAGTTAAACTCGGATCAGCCAAACATTTCTGCAAATTTGACACATGAAAAGTGTTGTGAATTAGACTCAGCTCTTCTGGTAGCTCTAACTGATATGCTACTGGCCCGATTCGTTTACATATTCTGAATGGCCCTACATATCTCGGACTGAGCTTTCCTTTCTTTCCAAATCTGACAACAACCTTCCATGGCGAAACTTTTAACATTACAAAATCACCTATACCAAACTCAATCGGCTTTCGATGATTATCTGTATAACTTTTCTGGCGATCTTGTGCTGTTTTGATTCTTTCGCGAATTTGTTCGATCTTTTCAGAAGTTTCTTGAACAATTTCAGGACCCGTCAACTGTTTTTCACCAACCTCATTCCAACACAATGTCGTTCGGCATTTACGTCCATACAACACCTCATACGGTGCCGCTTGGATGCTAGAATGGTAACTATTGTTATATGCAAACTCAATCAATGGCAAATGATCTTTCCCCGATCCTCCGAAGTCAATAATACAACTTCTTAACATATCTTCGAGAGTCTGAATAGTTCTTTCACTCTGCCATCAGTCTGCGGATGATAAGTTGTACTTAACCAGATTTCAGATCCCAAAGCTTTTTGTAATCCTTCCCAAAACTTTGAAGTAAACCGACTATCTCTATCAGAGATAATAGTCAAGGGAATACTGTGTCTGGTAACAATTTCTTTAATGTAAATCTGAGCTAACTTTTCTAAAGAGTATTTCTCTCTTATTGGTAGAAAATGCGAATATTTAAACAAACGATCAACAATTACCCAAATCGCATCATACCCCCTTAGAGTTCGAGGTAACTTCATAACAAAATCCATGGTAATGTGATCCCATTTCCATACAGGTATCTCTAACGATTGAAGACTTCCATACGGTTTCTGATGTTCAATCTTAACTTGTAAACATGTCAGACACTGTTCCACATATTGAGCTATGTCTCTTTTTAATCTTGGCCATGTAATATTCGGGTTTCAAGTTTTGATTTAAGATTTTTGGAACGAATATATATATATATATATATATCTATATTATATATATATGTGTGTGTGTGTGATAGGAATGTGTGAGGTGTGTGTAGTGATTAGGATGTGTATAATATATATATATATATATGTGATAGGAATGTGTGAGGTGTGTGTAGTGATTAGGATGTGTATAA
>NW_020201425.1:42719-52589 GCF_001531365.2 Cynara cardunculus var. scolymus
ATGATCACTATCTATGATAACTATTCCTTTGCCTGGCAACTTAATTTAAATCTTCTTTTGATTAAACAAAATAGCTGCCTGATTTTCAGCTAACCAATCCATACCCACCACTACATCGAATTCTTTCATCGACATAGGGAATAACCGAATAGCAACTCACAACCCTCGATGGAAATGGTACATTTTTTTAACACATAAGCAACAATTTCTTGACTATTAGCGCTGTCAACCACTAACTTTTTGTCAAGTGGCATAGAAACTAAACATGCAATTTCAGCAAAAGCAGGAGATACGAATGAAAAGTTTGCTCCTGAATCAAAAAGCACTTTAGCATATACGGAGTTGATGGAATATGTACCTGTTACCATGTCTGAAACTGCCTCTGCCTCATTTTTAGTCATCTGAAAGGATCATCCTTGCATCCTTCCTAGCCCCCCGTCTATTCAGACTTGGTCTCCCTCGACCACTTGTGGTACTGTTTCCCAAACTTAGTTGTGGAGTATTAAGCTTTGGGCATTGATCTTTAAATTGACCTGGTGAATTACATTTGAAACATCTTTTGATCATTGGACAGTATCTCGATGAATGTCYAATCTCACCACAATTGAAGCATTTCATTGGTTCTGGTTTGCATTCTCCTTGATGATATTGTCGACACCTAGTACAAATCTTTTCTATCGACCTCTGTATTGATTTCTTGTTGAACTTAAAGGACTTGGATCCTCGATATCCTGTTGAAGATCCTTCCCATTTCCTCTTTTCTATTTGTTTTCCTTGATCACCTCTATTTTTGTTTCTTTCTGTAATTTTAGTTGCGTCGACTGGCAATGAAAATGTGTTAGGATTTATCGCTATAACAAATTCTCTAATCGAGGGTTTCAAACCACAGATATATCTCTCAACTTTTCTTTCTTCAAAGAATATGTAATGCTCAGCAAATCTAGAATACTCTATGAACTTTTCTGTGTATTCTCTAACTGATCCAGAGCTTTGTTCTAACTTCAAGAAATCCTCTTCCATTTACCTAACCGCTGTTTTGGGACAAAATCTGTTCACAAATTCTGCCCACGACAAGGTTTGTAAAATATCCATTCTTCCAAAAGAATCCATTTCCCACCAATACAAAGCATTAGATTTCAGAACTGATATAGAAAACCTAACTTTGTCGGCTTCTGGACAACGTATGGTATTGAATACTGATTCAATCTCTCTTATTTAACACATAGCTTTAACTAGATCTTGCTCACCCGAAAAAGCTGGTGGTTTGCATGTTAGAAACATTTTAATATCSCCTCCTYTTGTGCTTGGTGTCGGTATGGAAGAATTTATCTCTACTCATTCTGTTTCCACCCTTGTAGGCATTTTCAATATTGATGTTAAGGTTTCCCTTAACTTTCCCATTTCTTCAGTCAACATATTTCTGGTTACAAATTCTGGCTGTGGTGCTGGTTCTGGATTGTTATCCGCAGAGTTGGATTCTACTTGATTACCATAACCTTCTGATTGATAATTTATTTCCCTTGTTTGATTGCTCCCTCTTCCCCTGCCTCTTCCTCGTGAGGTACCAATAGGGGCTTCGATGGGAGAATTTTCTGCTTCACTAAGATCAGGATGGGCTAGTCTATGTGACCTTCTGGACCGACTTGCCATCTGTAGATATCAAAGTTAAAACACACATTTTTCACATTCTCAAATATAATAAAATATTCAAGTTCAGATATGCATCTGTAGATTTAAAATTACATTGACCAGATGTAATTCCAAATGTACCTTACACACTGATCTCTTAATTTATCATATTTATTCCAAAGGTTTTAACTATGTCTGGGACCCTAATATGCAATAGAATAGTTTAAGTCTAGGCATCATCATGTAATTGATCACCTAAATCCCTTAAACTTAGGCTCTGATACMATCTCTGTAACACCCCAATCCACATATTGCATATAACACATATTCTTCATATATATAATACATGTTTTCCCTACATAGGTCCATGATACAAGAGTTTGGAATATAAAATACACAACCCAAAAATTCCAAAAGTACATAATCTTGTATCCTAACATCTAAGCCTCCAANAATATATATATATATATATGTGATAGGAATGTGTGAGGTGTGTGTAGTGATTAGGATGTGTATAAGGGAAATAGGGGGGGTCGATTGGAGGCACCGCCTACCTCATTTCCTTACTGCTATAAATAGAAATTTTGAACTTGATGAAGAGTTTTACACATACTCTATATTTAGAAAGTTTTCTTTGTGAATCATACGGATTGCAAGAAGAGAATTCAAAAGCTTGGACATTCGATTTATAAGGTGAGTGTATTAATGCTTTTAGTATAAATTGTTTGCATATAATTCAGTAGTTATTAGAAATGGTTATTTATGATTTATAGTACATATTGTGCGGATATTTATGTAACACCCCAATCCACATATTGCATATAACACATATTCTTCATATATATAATACATGTTTTCCCCACATAGGTCCATGATACAAGAGTTTGGAATATAAAATACACAACCCAAAAATTCCAAAAGTACATAATCTTGTATCCTAACATCTAAGCTTCCAAAACAGCTAAGCATAAAGGGAAGTAATTCACATAACACGCTTTCCCTTATTATCATTACCTGCACACATAATTTGAAAACACGAAAATGAGGGTTAGACATGGATGTCTAGTGAAAACATTTATTTCAAATCATTCAACATATGAAGCAAAACTGAAAACATACTTCTTTGGTCCATCGGGCCTCTGGTCTCAAACAACACTTAGAAAATATTTCAAAATCTAAGACCAGAGCCTCTCTGGTCTTTCTTCCAGTGCTTCTGCTCTTCATGACTAGAGCCGCTGGTTTCATACCATACTTAGAATAATTTTCAACACAGGACCCGAGCCCCTCTAGTCTCTCTTCCAGGGCTTCTGCTCTTCATGACCAGAGCCGCTAGTTGTACTAACCTTTGACTCATATAATTTCTCAAAAACAATCTTTAGATAAACCTTCAATCAATAATATAGTTTTTTTCATAAAACAAACAATTATAAAAAGTACATGTTCGACCAGAGCCTCTGGTTGCACTAACCAGAGCTTCTGGTTCAACGTATAAGTCAACCAGAGCTTCTTTGGTCTATTTTTCATAAAAAGACTAAGTATAAAAATTCTTTCGAAAAACGATTTCAAATCACTAAGCTTTCTTCTCAAGATATAAAGCTTTATTTTCCAAACCAATAAATCTTATAAAATATTTTTTCATAAATAACCAGCATCCTCTGGTTCCATTATGAAAGTCAATCAGAGCTTCTCTGGTCCTTGCAAGGTATAACCAAAGCTCCTCTGTTCTCTCATAACAATGCTTTTACCCAAAGCATTATTACKCAATCATATTATCTYCAATACCATCACATCATTACCATCATTTCTACTAAAGACAACATCTCTAAATCCTCAAATCACCAAGAAGTGAGAACTCTAATCGGTTGTAACTTTAATAGTTATCATGGTAAGAGTTAGGCGATGCCGATACTGTCCCACCTTATACCCTCCAGATTATCTCATTTACATGATGTTCCACCCTTATATCCTCCTACTCATTAATATGAAGTAGTTCATCCAAAGACAGACCTCAGTTACCTGTCAGAGTGAACCTATTCATAATCCTCAAACCAATATCATGGTTCCAACATAGGTTTATACTCAAAACCTTTTATTCTCAAGAACAATCTGTTCTCCTCAAAACAGTTGAAAACTCTGTTTTTCTATAAACTCTTTCAAACTATTTTAAAACCCAAATACTGTTTAATTCTTTTAAAAACAGTTCCAAAAACAGATTCAAACAGCAACTTCTCAAGGCTGTTGATGAACACCACTCTATTTGATATTTCTCAAAACCAAATTCTAAGATAACAATATCATAAAACTGTTAAAAACAGTTTATCATCTTGACTTCAAAACCAATATCAAACTCAACAGTTGATACACAAATATGTAAGGAAACTAGTTCCAAAACCATTCACGGTTTATAATCAACGGTAGTTTAAAACTCATAGTTATACTCAACAGTAGTTTAAAACTCACAGTTATACTTACAGTAGTTTAAAACTCACCTTATCAAACAGATTTCTTGAAGATAAACACACCGCAAAAGCTTATTCTTAGCATAGATTCTTCAAGAACACTTTTTACCACCATAAGCTTTCTTTCTCTTTTGAACATACTTCAATTTGAAATGATAAGATAAAATCTTATCTTTTTACTTCTTTAGATACTCTCACCAAGGCGGTGAAGCTTATTTTAGTTATAAAAACTTAAAGGCGGTGAAAGCTTCCTCCAATAGAAATAATCTTGGGCGATGGATTTTATATTATATAAAATTCATGATATCTTAACCATGAAGATACAATGATTTCACCCAAATATTTAAACTCAATAAAACACAACCTCATGCATGCTTCACACTACATGCATACACGTATGAATTATATATGTCATGCTATCTTTTCACAATATGCATGATATCATGTTCATATTTCACATAAATGCTTCATGCATTTCTACTTAAATATGCACATTTCACATAATCTAAATAATAAACATATATAATTTACCTCAACCCAGGTTGTCTCAGACCCGATTTTAACAATTTCCTTAAATCGATCAAGAGGTGACCGGTTTATTCTTAAACCGCTCAAACATTGTCCATACTCAACTTTAAACCGGTCAAGTGGTGACCGGATTAACCTTAAGTCGCTCAAGAGGTCAGCGGATTAAATATAAGCCGCTCAAAGTAATGTGATGACCGGATTGATATCCAGACAAGTTTCATCCGGATTATAATTCGCTCAAAGTGTGATCGATTTACTTATACATTCTAAGTGTTTGTCCGGACTTCATATCCAGACAAGATTGACCGGACTACAAATCCGGTTAATATGTTGAAGTATTTTGAGATGAAATGGCGGTGTAACCGCGAGAGAGATGAAATGGCGGTGTAACCGCGAGAGAGATGAAATGGCTGTGTAACCGCAGAGAGATGAAATGGCGGTGAAACCGCAAGAAAGATGAAATGGTGGTGTAACCGAGAGAGAGATATAATGGCGGTGTAACCGCGAGAGACATAAATAAGTTTATGTATCATAACAGGTTTGACTGTAAACTGATTGTTTGGACAGTATGTTGTTTCTTTGAGAATTATACACTCACTAGACCTTTTGGTCTAACGCTCAGTTGTTGGACTAACCTGTTTTGCAGGTCATCATACCTCGCAAGAGAAAGGCAAGGGAAAAGTTTAGATTAAATGACATTTAGTACTCATAAATGTATTTTAAGAAAGTTTTTGTTAATCTGTATTTTGTAAACGATGTTACAGTTTATGTTATAAGTATGATGATGTAGATTNGACAAGATTGACCGGACTACAAATCCGGTTAATATGTTGAAGTATTTTGAGATGAAATGGCGGTGTAACCGCGAGAGAGATGAAATGGCGGTGTAACCGCGAGAGAGATGAAATGGCTGTGTAACCGCAGAGAGATGAAATGGCGGTGAAACCGCAAGAAAGATGAAATGGTGGTGTAACCGAGAGAGAGATATAATGGCGGTGTAACCGCGAGAGACATAAATAAGTTTATGTATCATAACAGGTTTGACTGTAAACTGATTGTTTGGACAGTATGTTGTTTCTTTGAGAATTATACACTCACTAGACCTTTTGGTCTAACGCTCAGTTGTTGGACTAACCTGTTTTGCAGGTCATCATACCTCGCAAGAGAAAGGCAAGGGAAAAGTTTAGATTAAATGACATTTAGTACTCATAAATGTATTTTAAGAAAGTTTTTGTTAATCTGTATTTTGTAAACGATGTTACAGTTTATGTTATAAGTATGATGATGTAGATTATCTGTACATGGATTATGTGGGATGTTACAGTTGGTATCAGAGCCTTAGTTTAAGGGATCTGGGTATTTGCAAAAATACTTAGACTTAAACTAGAGGTGCGGAAGTTATGATAATAGGTTTCACTGGGTGTATGAACATGGGAATATGTTATAACTGAACCTATTATGAGAAAGATAGATTATATATGATTGATATAATCTGAGTTATGGATAGACTTGAGGATAAATGTGTTATTATGTTTTGATTATGAAAATAATCATGTGTGTTTAAATGTGATAGAAAAAGTCATATACTGAGAAATGGCAGATAATCTCAATCAATCAGAAAGGATCTCTACTAGTTATGGAAGAGGTCAGGGAAGAAGAATTGTAACCCAAGGAGAGGACCCGGAAAATGTGATGACAATAGAAACGCGAAGTCGTAGCAGGGGTCGAGGAAGAGGTAGAAGTACTAGACAAGAACAGGAACTGTCGGCTCGAGAAAGTTCAATGTCTGGTCATGGAAGAGGAAGGGCAAAGGGTGGACACAATGATCCTGATCCCGGATTTATTACCCAAGAAATATTGACAGCAGAGTTGGGAAAGTTCCAAGAAAGTCTGCTAAATTTGTTGGGACGTACAACTCAAAATAATCTAGAAGTGGTAAGAAATCCCAGTTATCAGGAGGAAGCTGGAGCTAGTACATCGGTAACTAGTACATCTGTACCCCTTACTTCATCCTCAGTACAAAAAGGAGGAGATATCAAAATCTTTCTTGCTTGTAAACCTCCCAAGTTTTCTGGTGAGCGTGATCCTGTTAAAGCTATGTGTTGGCTTAACGAAATAGAACTGAGTCTGCAAATCAGTTAAAGTACAGAAGAGGATAGAGTCATGTTTGTTGTATCTCGTCTAAGATCAAGTGCTTTATACTGGTGGGAAGTTCTGTCCAGTTCAGATCCGAACATTTTGAAGACCATGTTGTGGGAAGAATTTGTGGTTAAGTTTAAAATGCAGTATTGTCCTGAAGCTGCAGTAAGGAAGTTGGAAGATGATTTCTTTCGTCTTGAACAAGGAAACATGTCAGTCCGCCAGTATACAGAAATTTTCATGGAACAATCTAGGTTTGCTGAAGCCTATATAATATCTGAAAATAATAAAGTGAGAAAGTATATCTGGGGATTGGAGTCGAATCTTCGGAAGTATGTGATATCCAGGAATCCGATAACATTTCAGGCAGCAGTTGATGCTGCTGAAATACTGGAACAAGATATTAACCGGCAACCACAAGAAAGGGTTGGAGAGAAAAGAAAAGGAGAAATTACAGTAACTGATTTCCATAGACTAATGTTTATGGAAAATTTGACGAGAGGCGAGGCAGAAGAGCACCCTAAAGTGGAAACAGGTACATTCCTTGTTAACTCAGTGTGTACCAAAGTTTTATTTGACTCGGGTTCAAATCGTTCTTTTGTGTCACCGTTGTTTGTTAATTGTGCACATTTAGAATCTAAAGCGTTGAGTGAGGATTTAATTGTGGAAACATCAAATGATAGTGAAATTTTGGTTAAGGAATGAACTGATGAATGTTTTATAAGTATAGAAGGATGTGAGGTGCCTATACAGTTATTTCCTTTGCCTTTAAGGGAATTTGATATAATTATAGTCATGGATTGGTTAGCTGAAAACCAAGCCAATATAGTCTGTAATGAAAAGAGGATTCATATAGACTTACCTGAAAAAGGAAGAGTTGTGATTCATGGAGATCGGCGGGATCGTTACTATAGCCTAATTTCAGTTCTAAAGGCTAGGAAGTATGTACAGAAGGGATGTGTTAGTTTTCTTGCATATGCTATAGATATGAAGAAAGAGAAGGGAAAGATGGAAGACATTCCAATCGTAAGGGAATTTCCTGAAGTATTTCCAAAAGATTTGATAAATCTACCTCCACACCGAATAATAGAATTTCAGATTGAATTATTTCCTGGAGCAACACCTGTTGCGCGTGCACCGTATAGATTAGCTCCTTCTGAGTTAAAGAATTTAATGTCTCAATTGAAAGAATTGATGGATAAAGGTTTTATCCGACCAAGTACTTCCCCGTGGGGTGCGCCGGTGCTTTTGTGAAAAAGAAGGATGGATCAATGAGGATGAGCATTGATTATCGGGAGTTGAATAAATTGACAATCAAGAATAAGTATCCTCTCCCAAGAATTGATGATTTGTTTGATCAATTGGTTGGGGCTACTTATTTTTCAAAGATTGATTTACGGTCCRGWTATCATCAATTGAAGATTCGGAATGAAGACGTGTCGAAAACAGCATTCCGTACACGTTATGGTCATTATGAATTCCTGGTTATGCCATTTGGATTCACAAATGCGCCTGCAGCCTTTATGGACATGATGAATAGGGTGTGTCGTCCCTATCTTGATAAATTTGTGATTGTCATCATTGATGATATTCTGATATATTCTCGGTCGGAAAAAGAACATGCACATCATTTGAGATTACTTCTGGAATTGTTGAAACAAGAGAAATTGTATGCCAAGATGTTAAAATGTGAATTTTGGCTGCGAGAAGTTCAATTTTTGGGGCATGTTATCTCAAAAAAAGGCATCAAAGTAGATCCTTTGAAGATTGAAGTCATTGAAAAATGAGAAGCCCCAAAGACTCCGACTGAAATCAGAAGTTTTCTTGGATTAGTTGGGTATTATCGTAAGTTTATACAAGATTTTTCTCGTATAGCTACTCCATTAACGAAGCTGACCAAGAAGAATGTGAAATATGAGTGGGATGAAGCACAAGTTCAGGCTTTTCAGATATTTAAGGATAAGTTATGCAGTGCACCAATTCTATCTTTACCAGATGGAATGGAAGATTTTGTAGTTTATAGTGACGCATCAAAGATGGGTTTGGGTTGTGTACTAATACAACGTGGAAAGGTAATAGCTTATGCATCTAGACAGTTAAAAGATCATGAAAGGCAGTATCCTACTCAYGATATGGARTTGGCAGCAGTAGTGTTTGCTTTGAAGATATGGAGACATTATTTATATGGAACAAAATGCCAAATCTTCACAGATCATAAGAGCTTACAACATTTGTTCCATCAGAAGGATCTGAATATGCGTCAGAGAAGATGGTTGAAATTGGTAAGTGATTATGATTGTGAAATTTTTTATCACCCAGGAAAAGCAAATGTAGTAGCAGATGCATTAAGTCGACAAGAGAAAAGTGGAACCATTAAAGCTATAGCTTTTTACGAGTTGAATTACTACCCAGTATTCAGGATGAATTACGAGAATTTCAGCATGAGGCAATAAAGGGGGATAAAGTTAAAGAAGAAAGAATAGGTGGATTGATATCTGAATTTGTGAAAGATGATAGAGAGGTTTGGAAATTCCAGAACAGAATTTGGGTACCATGCTATGGTGATCTCAGGAAACGTATTTTGGGTGAGGCTCAAAGGTCACGTTTTGCAATTCATCCAGGTACAAATAAAATGTATCGGGATTTGAAACAATATTATTGGTGGCCAGGTATGAAGAAAGATATTGCTAAACATGTTGAGCAATGCCTGACATGTCTCCAAGTAAAGATTGAACACTAGCGTCCTTATGGTAAGTAACAATATTTAGAAATTCCGGTGTGGAAGTGGGATCATATCACTATGGATTTTATAACCAAATTGCCGAGAACGTCGAAAGGTTATGATGCTATATGGGTGATAGTAGATCGGTAATCCAAATCTGCACATTTCTTACCTATGAAAGAATCTTATCCAATGGAGAGATTGGCAAAACTATACATTGATGAGGTAGTGACACGACATGGTGTTCCACTGTCAATTGTTTCTGATAGGGATAGTCGGTTCACATCCATGTTTTGGAAGAGTTTCCAAAGAGAAATGGGTTCCCAGATTAAGTTAAGTACATCTTATCACCCTCAGACTGATGGACAAAGTGAACGAACTATCCAAACTTTA
>NW_020201425.1:54978-56659 GCF_001531365.2 Cynara cardunculus var. scolymus
CATATTTAAATCTTTCTGGCTGAATAAATGATGTAGACTCTTGTGATCTGTGTAAATTTGACACTTTGTTCCCAAAAGATAATGCCTCCAGATTTTGAGAGCGAATATTACCGCAGCTAATTCCATATCATGAGTTGGATACTATTTCTCGTGCTCTCTCAATTGTCTTGACGCATAAGAAATTACTTTTCCTCTTTGCATTAGAACACATCCCAATCCTAACTTTGAAGCATCGTTGTATACCACAAAGTCTTCGGATCCATCTGGTAGAGTTAACACCGGCGCACTACAGAGGTGATCTTTTAATAGTTGGAAAGCTTCTTGTTGTTCTTTTCCCCACTGGAATTTAACATTCTTCYGAGTCAATTTAGTTAATGGCACGACTATCTTGGAGAAGTCCTGAATAAACTTACGATAGTAACCTGCCAAACCCAAAAAGCTACGAACTTTTGATGGAGTCTTTGGAGCTTCCCATTTTTCAATTGCTTCTATTTTTACTGGATCTACTTGTACGCTGGCTTCTGAGATAACATGACCTAAAAATTGAACTTCTCTTAACCAGAATTCACACTTGGACAATTTGGCATACAACTTTTCTTTCTTTAACATTTTCAGTATCAAACGAAGATGTTCCGTATGTTCTTCTTCGGTTTTAGAGTATATAAGAATATCATTGATAAATACAATAACGACTTTATCAAGATATTCCTTACATACCCTATTCATCAAATCCATAAAAGCTGTGGGCGCATTAGTTAAGCCGAATGGCATAACTAAGAATTCGTGATGCCCGTACCTTGTCTTGAATGTTGTTATGGCAACATCTTCTTCCCTGACTTTAAGCTGATGATATCCTGACCTCAAATCAATTTTGGAGAAATAACTTGCTCCCACCAATTGATCAAACAAGTCATCAATCCTTGGTAAAGGATATTTGTTTTTAATTGTCAACTTATTTAGTTCACGATACTCTATACACATTCGCATAGACCCATCCTCTTTCTTAACGTATAAGATCGGAGCACCCCAGGGTGAAGTGCTAGGTCTAATAAATCCCTTATCAGTTAAATCTTTCAACTGTACCACAAATTCTTTCAATTCAGATGGAGCTAAACGGTATGGTGCCTTTGCTACTGGTGCAGCTCTTGGTACAAGATCGATTCGGAATTCAATGATTCTATCTGGTGGCAATCCAGATAAGTCTTCTGGAAAGACTTCTGGATATTCACTAACAATCGGAATCGATTCCTCTTTTCTCTTCTCTTTCTTTAAATCAATTGCATATGTTAAACATCCTTGGCACTTCTTTCAAATACTTTTCTGGGATTTCATTACTCACAAAATACTGGTATGATTGTCACACCCTGTTAAAGCGGAAACACGGAATGTAACAGGTAAGCGAGTCTTGGCAACAGTTTTAGAATAACACTTTTTCAGAAGTTCAAAATATATAGTTCATCAACTTGACAAGAATTCAAAGTTACAAAATATTTTCAAATACAACAAAAACTATCTTAATCGATCTTGATCCAAGTAATGCTCCCAGAAGTCCACACAACTTACTTAGAACCTGAAAAGCATGGAATAAAAACAAGGTCAACTACAAAGAGTTGGTGAGCTTACGGGTTTTCACATGCATAAAAACATTTCAATGCATAAACCAAGTATTAGCAAACTTATG
>NW_020201425.1:58144-60996 GCF_001531365.2 Cynara cardunculus var. scolymus
AGAACGAAAAAGGTTGGAACTTTTGAAGAATGAAGAGTTTTCAAAAGAGAAGGGGTATTTATTTGGGGCTTTTAGAGAAGTAGTGGGCTGGCCTCTAAAGGCCCAAGCCCAAAAGGCTTTTACTTCTCTAAACTAAGTCCTAAAAATCTAAAATAGCAAAAATGGTTTTACCAGGACCTTTGAATCGTCATTCTTTTAAAATAGTCGGCAACTAAACAAAAAGGGAATTGAGACCTTTGGGAAATCTTTAAAATTTTAAAGGAACGAGACTAAAATATCAACGTTATTTTATGTGAAACGTTTCGAGTTTGATTGGCATTTGCATGAACCAACTTGGTCTACTACCCGTCGGGGTATGATCTATAACTAATCTTTAGAAGGTAAATAGGACGATTTGTTAGCATTAATTTAATGTTAATGATGTTCTTAAAAAAGTTTTATTAGGCTATCTGGGCTAAGGTTTGGACTCCTGAAAATGATGCTAAATCGATCAGATATGGGCGACCAGCGCCTCTGTAAAAAGGACCAGAGCCTCTGTGAAGAGACACGAGCATCTGTGAAGATATGCCAGAGTCTCTGTAGCTGACACTAGAGCCTCTGTGAAAAGACACTAGAGCCTTTGTGAAAAGACGCCAGAGTCTCTGTGAAGAGACAACAGAGCCTCTGTAGCTGTCACCAGAGCCTCTGTGAAAAGACACTAGAGCCTCTGTGAAGAGACAACAGAGCCTCTGTAGNCTCTGTGAAGAGACAACAGAGCCTCTGTAGCTGTCACCAGAGCCTCTGTGAAAAGACACTAGAGCCTCTGTGAAGAGACAACAGAGCCTCTGTAGCTGTCACCAGAGCCTCTGTGTTAGCACAGACCAGAACTTCTGGTTGTTCCATCCTCTGGTCTTTTAAACGACTTCTTCAGGATCCTATTCTGGATTAGGCTAATCCTAAAAGATTTAGCTTTCAAATAAAGATTTCGTAATAAGGTTCTAACCTGGAAATCCAAAAGTGCAGAGTTGTTACAATGATGATTCTGACGATCACCATAAATAACAACAGTTCTCTGATCTGGCATAACAATTCTGATCATTTTCTGATTACAAACAATGTTAGCTTGATATTTTGCCAACCAGTCCATACCCACTACTATGTCAAATTCTTTCATTGGAATGGGAAATAACCAGATCGGAAGTTCACAGTCCCCAATAACAATAATACAGTTATTGAATACTTTAGTAACAGTTTCCTGACTATTAGCTGTATCAACTACTAATTTATCATCAAGTAGCACAGAATTCATACATGCAGTTTGAGCAAACAATGGTGATACAAATGAAAAGTTTGCACCAGAGTCAAATAACACCTTAGCACGTATTGAATTCAGGAAGAATGTACCTGTTACTACATCCGGTGATGCTTCTGCCTCGTTCTTAGTCATCTGGAAGGATCATCCCCGCGTCCCTCCTTGCCCTCCTCTATTTACAGTAGTCCTTCCCCGAGTACCCGACACATTACTTCCCATTGTCAGTTGTGGAGTTCTTAACAAGGGACAATTCGGTCGAATATGATCCGGAGAATTACAATTAAAACACCTTCGGTTAGCTGGGCAATTTCTGGACAGATGACCTGCTTCGCCGCACTTATAACATTTCCTTGGATCAATCTTACATTCACCCTGATGAACCTGTCGACTCTGTGAGCAGACTTTCTCACTGATCTTCTATTCATATCTGTTATCATGTCTTACAGTTTTCGGCCCTCGAAAAGATGAAGACCCCTCCCATTTTCCCTTCTCTACAACCTTTCCTTCTGGCTGCCGGTTCTTATTTCGTTCGGTCACTTTGGCCGCAACTACCGTTAATGAAAAGGTATTGGGGTTCATGGCAATTACAAATTCTCTGATTGAGGATTTCAAACCCCAAATATACCTTTCTATCTTCCTGGGTTCGTTTGAAACATAATGTTCAGCAAAGCGAGAGTATTCAATTAATCTTTCGGTATACTCCCGAACAGTTCCATTTTCCTGTTCCAGCTTCAGAAATTCTTCTTCCATTTGCCTAACTGTTGTCTTAGGACAAAATTGGTTCTTGAATCGTTCCACAAATTCTGCCCAAGACAACGATTGTAAAACATCTGTTCTGGCCAACGATTCAACTTCCCACCAGAACAAAGCATTTGACTTTAATAGAGAAACAACAAATCGAACATTATCTATTTTCGGACACCGAATGGTGTTGAATACTGATTCCATTTCTTTAATCCAGCACACGACTTTCATTGGATCTCTTTCTCCATAAAATGTTGGTGGCTATGTGCCAGAAACATTTTAATATCCCCCTCCTTGTTATGAGTAACTACATCGAGGGATGAACTTCTATTCTTTCTGTTTCTACCCTGGCTGGAACTCCCATTGTTGATCCCAGATCTCTCAATAACATTAATAATCTAGTTATAAATAACCAAATTATAGTGATTTTACGAAGAAAGTTATGAAGACTCAAAAATAAAATAAAAACATTCAAGAATAGTTTTGAGCTTCAAAGGTTTTACTTTATAAATAATGATATGAAAAACGTAAAAGAAACTTTTTCTCTATTCGAACTCACACTCTTTTACAATAGACATAATCATCTATTTATACTAGTTGGCTAATACTAAGGTAACTATATATTGCTACTTTCTAGCTAATAGATAAAGTTTATCTTTTACATGTATAAGCATTATTAACAAGATAAACTATAATTCCAGCTGTTGATTTGTTATCTTCAGCTGTCATTATTAATGTGATGAATTCATCCTTATCTTCAAATCTTCATTGCACGCTTGGATGAATACTTAGAAAATCTTCTAAGTGTTTGTCTGTC
>NW_020201425.1:62783-63460 GCF_001531365.2 Cynara cardunculus var. scolymus
TGTCAATCCATTTTATAAAACCAGAGGAGGTCTGGTATTATATTCAAATGTAGCATTTTATGGGACCAAAGGCTCTGGATAGTAGAACAAGAGGCTCTGGATGGAAAATGCAAGTTTACAAATGTAAACTTTTGCTCCCCCTCAAAGGATGCACGGAGATATGATGTGAAATGTAAAAACTCCCCCTAGAAACAATAAGGAGTTTAGATTTTGGATGACCAGAGGCTCTGGTCTATACAACCAGAGGCGCTGGTTGTGAAAGGCGATGAAAAAGAATGGATAAGAAAATGAATGAATCTTGAGACCAGAGGGGCGCTGGTTGCAAAGGATTTGAAATCCAGAGGCTCTGGTCTTTAGAACTAGAGGCTCTGGTTGTGAAGGATGATGAGATTCAATGAAAAAAATGGTTAAGTATGAGAAATAATGTCTTTGAGACCAGAAGGGCTCTAGTTGCAAAGACGTTGAATCCAGAGGCTCTGATCTTTAGAACCAGAGGCTCTGGTTGTGAATGAAGAAGAAAAATAACATGAAATATGGCTAAGTATGAAAAGCAATGAGTCTTTGAGACCAGAGGGGCTCTGGTTGCAAAGACTTTGAATCCAGAGGCTCTGGTCTTTAGAACCAGAGGCTCTGGTTGAGAATGATGAGAGAAAAAAAATGAAATATGGTTAAGAATG
>NW_020201425.1:67271-78681 GCF_001531365.2 Cynara cardunculus var. scolymus
AGCAGAATTCCAGTTGGCCATAGAAAATTTTGGAGAAGAAGAGAATTTTTAATGAGAAAGAAGATTTAAAAATTGAGATATTTTTAAATGATCGTTAGATTGGAAAATCAATCAATAGGCTCTGATACCAATTGTTGATCCCAGATCTCTCAATAACACTAATAATCTAGTTATAAATAACCAAATTATAGTGATTTTACGAAGAAATGTTATGAAGACTCAAAAATAAAATAAAAACATTCAACAATAGTTTTGAGCTTCAAAGGTTTTACTTTATAAATAATGATATGAAAAACGTAAAAAAGACTTTTTCTCTATTCGCACTCACACTCTTTTACAATAGACCTAATTATCTATTTATACTAGTTGGCTAATACTAAGATAACTATATATTGCTACTTTCTAGCAAATAGTCTAGCTAATAGATAAAGTTTATCTTTTACATGGATAAGCATTATTAACAAGATAAACTATAATTTCAGTTGTTGATTTGTTATCTTCAGCTTTCATTATTAATGTGATGAATTCATCCTTATCTTCAAATCTTCATTGCACGCTTGGATGAATACTTAGAAAATCTTCTAAGTGTTTGTCTGTCCAGAGCATCGATGAGAATGCTTCTTTCCATCGCATCGTCCATCGATCATCTTGTTGAACTTCGTCCATCGATCCTCTAGTAGAACTTCGTCCATTGGTCCAATGTTCATCGATCCTCTGGTTGTTCTTTCCATCGATCCAATGGTCTAACTTCGTCCATCGGTTCTCTAGTTGTTCTTTCCATCGATCCTCTGGTTAGTCTGTCCATCGATCCAATGGTCGAATCCAGACTTAGTCGTTTTTGCCTTGATGTCTTCATTGGTCTTCTGGTTCTTCATCACTTGTTTGTTTTTCATTACTTTTTACATTTTGCATTGTGGGGTTTAACACCCATAATAAAAGTCAAAGTTTCCCCCAACTTTCCCATTTCTTCATTCAACATATCCCTAGTTACATATTCAGGGTGTGGCACCGATCTCTCCTGAACATTCCCAGAATGGGATTCTTCATGTTCAGAATGTATTTCGGTCCGGCCCCTTCCTTGAGACTGACTTCTTCCTCTACCTCGTCCCCTTGATCTTCCCCGACCTCTATTTCTAGACGTGCTAGTCGGTAGGTTTACGGGTGATTCTTCCTTTTCCTCAAATTTTGGACGAGCCACTCTTTCAGATCTTCGAGTTCGGCTAGACATCTGCAGATTTTAGTGTTAATAATCACGTATACACATTCCCAAATATAATGAAGTATTCAAGTTCAGATGTGTACCTGTAAATTCATAATTACATTGCCCAGATGTAATTAATATTTACCTTACACACTGTTCTTTCAACCCATCATATTTATTTTCAACGGAGCTAACTATGTCTGGGACCCTTAACATGCAATAAAAACATTTTAAGTCTAGGTATCATGCTGTTAAATACCTAAATCCCTTAAACTCAGGCTCTGATACCACTTTCTGTAACACCCCAAAACACACATTACATGTAACACATATTTCATACAAAAGAAATACATGTTTATATCACATTCAGGTTTCTTCGTACAAGAAATCTCTATACAGAATACAAGGTTCAAAAATTCTAATACATTTCTTGCACTAATCAACGTTCAATAATCAAAACTATTCATATATATAACAAATATATGAACAAATAGAGACATAATACCATATTCTTTCCACTTTTCAAGCTAAGCACTCAGCTATTCAGATCTCATGCCTTTGAACCAATCAGGTTTCAAATAATGTCACTTTTAAACCATTTTCTAACCAAACAAGGTTTATATAAAGTTCAAGCCAAACATGTTATTTTCTCCTCAATAACATCCAGACTATGATTTCCAATAAGAACCTTGATCCTAAATCTGTAAATCACAAAAAATAAAGATTTCAGACCACGGTAGTCTTAAGGGATATAATGGAAAGAGTTATATTATACAACACACATACAAATGTCACCCTTATATCAAATGTACACCTCTCCTTGATATGCCACCCTTATCCCATCGTACACCTCTCCTTGATATGCCACCCTTATCCCATCGTACACCTCTCCGTGATATGCCACCCTTATTTCTTCATCAAAACTTTTCGCAAAAACAATTCCAAATAGACCGCAGCCAATGGAATTATTATTAATCCAAAATCATTTATATCAAATTTCCATTTTATGATAAAATAATAATTTTCATCAATCAAGCACAAGGCATAGAACAAATCCGATCAACATAGGCTTGGCCGGACTTCATCTCCGGTCAAGTCTTAGCCGGTTTACCAAATTCGGACAACTCATCGCCCAAGGCTTGTCCGATTTAACACTTAGATTAAATTTTAACATCTTCGTTCGGATAACAAGTCCGGACAATACATCGTTTAAGACTTATCCGATTTAAAACAATCCAGTCACCACATGGTCGTATTCATACTTCTCCGTTCAAAATGTTTACCACATTTATCATTCATAACTCGCTCAGTGCTTAACCGATTTAAAACTAAACCGCTTAACACTTATTCAGTTTAAGGCTTAATAGCCCAACCCTTGTTTGATTTAAGAATAATCCGGTCACCCTTTGTCCGGATAAAACCCTTAAACAAATAACTGATTTCTTTCCAAAATAAACAACATTCAAATAAAACCATTAACAAGTTTTATGCAAAAGGTTTAGAAATCACTCACCTTGAAAAACCTTTTGAAATCAGATACTTGATCTTGAATCCGGTCAACTTAAATCGCACAAACACTTCTCACAAATAGCAGTAGAAAATGCAAATGGAGGTTGAACCCTCCTTTTATACATTTCCTAAACAGGAAAGGTCGGCCACATGAATACACACACACCATGCACTTCATAACATGCATGTGTGTGTATCTATATATGCACATAATCACCTACATGCATCTATATTATGCACATAATTTCCATATACTAGCATGATCAAATATGTAACACCCCCAAACACCACATTTGCATATAACACATATTTTATTTTATAGAAATATAGTTTACATCATAAGGTCCTACTAGTACAAAGATTAATATATGTACAAAATCTACATATACAAATTTCCAAAACAAATCATGTACTATTACATGTAATGTAACATGTATCTTCAAAAGCAGACAACAGATTAGGAAAACAATCACATTTTCCCTTTCCCTTTTATATTCCCGAACCCCGCTATTCCTGCATTGCATAATTTAAAATAGAAAATGAGGGTTAGACAAGATGGGTCTAGTGAGTAAATTCCTTCTTTGCAAATGCAGGGTGATGAACACCAAAATAATGTAATTCCGCTTAGAAATATTCGGCAGTACAAATAAATGATACAATTCACAATATCATGCAAACTAGAGTACACCCAAGAACCTTAGTTCTATAAAATATCTCTGATTAGAGATCCAACGTTCCCAATATGAAACAAATATTGTAACCAAAACTTCTTGAATTAAAAGACCATTCCTTTAAAAATATTAACAGAAAAGATTTAAGGCAATACTTGCCTGATATGACAAACCATTTTTCCCTTCTGAATAACATCTAAATTATTATTGAATAGAAATAATATCTTTAATTCATCAGGTCACAAAGAAATGATAACTCAAAGTTATTAGATCCAATTAGTAATAATAAGAGTTATAATATTATCCATATATAGGGTTTCCTTTTTTCTTCTGCCTCTAGGGTTTCCAGTTTGGTGTTGTTTCCGGTTGGCATTGCGATGGTTTCCTTTTTTTAGATAGGAGTTGTTTTGGATTGCTATCCTTTGGTTTTGGGTTATCGTTTCTGGTTGGTGGTTTCTTTATTAGGGATAGTGATTTTATGTGAAGCTTTGCTGCTGGTGCTTTACCGGCTGTTGTTCTGGTTTCCTTTGTGGTTATTACTGGTCCCTTCGTGATTGGCTGTGGTTTTGTTGGATTTCATAGTTTTTGCTGCTGTTGGTCGATTTTCTATAGCAATCTTCATAGGCTGTTGCTGCCTTTTGACTGCTCGGCTTAGGTGCTGCTGTTTTGCTGCGTTTCTGGTTTTCATTTCAGTTCGCTGCTGTGTTTGCTCCTTGTCTACTGTTCTGCCTGGTGAGAAGCTGCTGGTTTCACAGTTCAAATAGTAGGTTTCTGCCTCTTTCATTATGCTGCTGGTTTGGGCCTTTGTCAAGTTTGTGCGGCTGTTATTTTATGTGGTTGGTTGGTGGTTGAGTTTTCTTTAGATTCCTTGATTGGTGGTTGTTTTTTGTTGCTCTACTTTGAGGGTTCGACTGTCTTTCTCGAGTGGTCAGAATCCGTTGACAGCTGCTGGTTGAGGTTTGCTCCTGTGATCTTGCGGTTTAAGATTCTATTTGGTGCTGCTGGTGACTGCTCCRGTCCCCGTGCCTTGTGATTTTGCTGCTACTCTCGTGGTTAGTTGTTTTGTCTCTTGGTACGTGGTTTAGCTGGTRTGTTTGGTTCTRTTTTGYTGTGGGACTTGYTGTTTTGTTGCTGTCTTTTGTTTGGATTCTTATTCTGGTTGCTTATTCTCGTGTCAAGTGTTTCCGCGGTCTTCGTTACCTTTGTAGARTTTACTTGATAGAATATTCARCACCCTCMTGTGAGGTCTTCRTMTATTTTATCAAGGRCATTCTAAGAGGGTTTCAGCACCACGGCTTCTTGACTTGGGAATAAGGGAGCTAGGTTTTACTGTGTTGTGGTAATGATGGTTGATTTTGCGGATGTGATCTTGGAAGAACCGGTTTTCCAAGATTTTRCRGATGTGATCTTAGGTGGGTTGTCCCCTCGTGTTTTGCATGGTAGGGCTGAAGACACTGATTTGCCTGATGATGGTATAAAATCTAAGGCTGATGACAGGAAGCAAGAATGTGATGTAGGCGGATTCTTGTATGAGGGTGAAAAGGAGGGGAATTTGAGGGCTGATGTATGCAATGTAGGAATCAAAAAAGGGTCTCGGTTTGGGAGCGATTATCACCTTCGGTTTCGGGTGGGAATTCTTCTCAAGATCGTAAGTCATTTGCTGAAAGTGTTGGCGGTGTTTCATCGTCGGAGTTGACTTATTACCCGGTGGAAAAGAGTGTGAATCCATGGATTCAATTCCCTTTAGAAGCAACTCCAGATATGGCAAAATCTTTCCAAACGGTTCTCTACGGCTATTTTTTGGGAACTAGATTTCTGTTTCCTATTGTTTTACGTGCGGTTCAAAATGCTTGGGGAAAGTTTGGTTTTAAAGATGCTATGGTGAATGATCTTGGTTATTTCTTCTTTCGTTTTAATGATGGAGGTGGTTGTGCCCAAGTTGTTGAATCGTCGCCTCTGATGATAAGAGGGGTGCCACTGTTTGTTTCTGCATGGGACCCGTCAAAAGGGCTTTATAAACCTGAACACTCATTGTGCCCTTTGTGGATTAAATTTTTTTAATATCCCTCTCGTTGCTTTTAATAGAGAGGGAATTAGTCGTATTGCTAGTGGGATTGGGGTTCCATTACGATTGGATGCATGTACGACAAGCACATGTGATAAAGCTTGGGGAGAACGAATTTTGCAAAGGTTTTGGTGAATGTTTAGGCCGTGGGAGAGTTGCAGCAGGAAGTCGAAGTGGTAATACCGAGGCTTTCGGGTAATGGAGAAGATATGGTAAAGGTGGTATTGGAGTATGATTGGGTGCCGTCCCAATGTTCCATGTGTAAAATATTTGGACATAGGGATTCTTCATGCATGAAAGGGGTTGTTCGGAAACCAAAAGAGCAGCCAAATGCGATGGAAAAGGAGGGATTTCAAAAATCTAGAAGGCAACACTGGAGGCCGAAATCTACTTCTGGTGTTACTAATGGAATTTAGGTGGAACCCTCTAAGGCTAGCAAAGATAGAGATTATGTGGCTTCGGATACGTTATTTGGTGTTGGTGTTATAAAGCCAGCACAAGAGGCGATACCTCCGGATGTGGACCCAAAGGAAAATGTTGTTGTTAGTCCAAAAGGTAAGTTTGTTGTATTTGAAGACCCAGCTGGTGCAAATGATGATCTTGTAGGGGGGAAGTATTGCACTGTGGATGCTGGGAGAACGCCAAGAGGTAGAGAGGGTAGTTTGAATGAAACGGTAAGATCTACGGGGGTCCGGAACTAGTAAAGGTTGTGGTACAAGCATTTAAACCGAGACGTGGTGTTACGGTCCAAACGTCTACAAATAACCGATTTTCGTCTTTATCTACTGAAGAATCTAGTGAAGATGATGATATGGAGATAATTGATACGGCTAGGAGTGATGATGGGGGTCTTTTCACTGATGATAACAATGGGGCGATTGAAGAGAGTATGGGAGAGGGTGCTGCAACCATTACTTGTGTCCAATGATAAAGTTTGCTTCCTGGAATATTAGAGGTCTTAATGCCCTAATAAAGCAAAGAGAGGTACGTGATTTTATCCATGTAAAACGTCTTTTGTTATGTTGCATTATTGAGTCTAAAGTCTTACAAAGTAATCTGGGGGATGTGTGTGGTCGTGTTTTTGGAAGCTAGAGTTGGGTTTCCAATGGTCTCTCTTGTAATCAAGGAACACGCCTTATTATAGCTTGGGACCCGACAGTTTTGTCCTTGATTGTGATTGAGCAACATTTGCAATATGTGCATTGTGAAATCCGTATCGTTGGTAGGCCGGAACCTATCTTTTTTACGTTTATTTATGGGTGTAATACGGGGGTGGAAAGGAGGGATCTTTGGAGGGCCCTTGGGAAATTCAAAATTTTATCCATAATAAAGCGTGGATAGCAATGGGGGATTTTATTTCGATGCTTTTCCCCCATGATGAGTTGGGAGGGTCGTCTAGGCGTAATTCGGATATGGAAGAGTTTCATCATTGTCTAGAAGCTGTAGAGCTTTTTGATATCTCTTATCAAGGGTGCCAATACACTTGGATTCAAAAGCCGTCAGGGGAAAGAGGTATTCTTCGCAAATTAGATCGGATTTTGGGGAATTTGGCGTTTATTGACATCTTTGAGGATGCCTCGGTCTTCTTTGAACCAAGAGGGATTTCTGACCATTCGCCGGGTATTCTAACAATCAAAGTTGGGAGAAGACTTAGAAATCGTGGTTTTAAGTTTGATAATTTCTTGACTTCCCATGAAGATTTCCTCAGTTCGGTTGTGGGAGTGTGGGTGAAACCGAAGAAAGTCTCCTATATGAAGAAAGTTCTCCTTAAAATGCAAGTTATGAAAGGGGTTTGCCGTAGACTAAGAAATTTGTATGGCTACTTGGATAAGAAGGTGGCTTTGTTAAAGTCGGAACTTGATGTGGCTCAATTGGCTTGTGACTTAGATCCATTTAATGATTTGCTGAAAGAGGATGTTGCTCACCTATTGTTAGCTTATCAACAAGCTAGGACTGATCAGTTGGAAATGGTTAGACAAAAGGCGAAGATTATTTGGTTGAATGAGGGGATGGAAACTCAAAGTTCTTTTTTCACTCCATGAAAGAGAAGCGTAATAGGAACCACATTGCTGCTATTAAGGACTCTACTGGTATGGTATTTGAACATGATGAAGTACCAAAAGCTTTTGTTACTCATTTTGCAGGTATTTTGGGTTCTTGTGATGCGTTGGTAAACCCTTCTATGGAGGATTATTCTTTTGATCGTTTTTTGATTTTATCGGAGTCTCTGCACTTAATCAGACCCATTACTGATATGGAAATAAAGTCTGCTCTATTTGATATTGAAAATGATAAGGCCCCGGGATCTGATGGGTTTTCTTTGAAATTATTTAAATCTGCTTGGTGTGTGGTGGGACGAGAGATTCTTATTGCGGTTCATAATTTCTTCTACTCGGGCACCTTGGAGTATCAGTTGAATCACACGTTGCTTTGCCTTATTCCGAAAATTCCTAATGCTTCCTGTGTATCTGATTTTCGGCCCATATCTTGTTGCAATGTGTTGCTTAAATGTATTAGTAAAATCATTGCTGACATGATGAAAGGCTCTTTGGATGTCCTTATCAGTAAGGCTTAATCGGCTTTCATTCCTGGGAGACAGATTACTGATAACATTTTAATGGCACATGAGCTTGTGGCAGGTTATCAGAAACCACAGGGGGAACCAAAATGTGCGTTCAAAATTGATATCAGAAAAGCTTATGATACTGTTGACTGGAAGTATCTTCTTGGGATGTTGAAGGGAATGGGTTTTCATCGAGTTATGATCAATTGGATAAAATCGCTAATCTCAACGCCAACATTCTCTATTTGTGTTAATGGTCAGTCGGAGGGTTTCTTTCATGGAAAACGAGGGCTTCGACAAGGAGATCCAATATCTCCTTATTTGTTTACGGTGGTAAAGGAAGGATTATCGATGATCCTAAACAGTGTATTGATGAGGAGGTGAATTTTTCTTACCACCAAGGATGTGAAGACCTCAAGTTGACTCATTTATGTTTTGCAGATGATATTTTTATATTTTCTCTCGAGGGGATGCCATTTCGGTAGAAGTGATAAAACGGGCTCTCCAAACATTTGAAGTTAGATCGGGTCTGTCTCTGGGTCTCGAAAAAAGTGAGATATTTTTTGGAAATGTTGCGTTGGATGTTCAACATGCCATTCGAAATTGCCTTCCATATTGCCCGGGGGTGTTCCCTATTCGGTACCTGGGTGTTCCTCTCTCTGCGGTCAGATTAAAGGTACGGGATTTCAACCCTCTTGTGGTCAGATTGGAAAAACAAATTTCTATCCTATGGTGGTAGAAGACAACTCATCATCTCTGTTCTTCAATCTATGCAAACTTATTGGATGTCAGTTTTTCTAATCCCGGCGGCTACAATCCATGAAATTGAACAAGTTTGCCGTAATTTCTTATGGATTAAAGCGAAAGGGGTGTTGGGAAAATGTCGAGTTTCTTGGGAAAAGGTTTGCTTGCCTGTAAAAAATGGGGGACTTGGTATGAAAAGGCTGGCGCTTTGGAATAGGTGCTTGCTGTTTAAACGTATTTGGGATATTCTTACTCGAAGAAGATCAATGTGGGTTTCTTGGATTCATTCAAACTGTATTCGGGGGAGAAATTTTTGGGTGATAAAGAAAAGAAATGAATGGTCTTGGCTTATACGGAACATTTTAGAGTTAAAACCTCATTGTAGGAGATTTTTCATTTCGAATGTGGGCAATGGGGATGTCTACGCATGCTTGGGAAGACACTTGGAGTGAACAGGGTCCCCTAATCCATTTGCTTTCGTATAGGTTCATAAATGGCCATGAGTTTCATAATAACTCTACGGTTTCTGACCTCATACAACGGTTTGGTAATGTGTGGCCGGATGAATGGATACAATGGTTTCCCCAGTTGCAACAAATTGTGATCCCTTCCCCTAGTCCTTTAGAGGATACGATTAGGTGGCTTGAGCCTAATAATAATAGGCAGCTTATTACGGTGAAGGTGGCATGGCAAACTTTGCAAGAAGTGGGACCGATTGTGCATTGGCATAAGGTGGTTTGGAATAACGCATACATACCTAAACATGCTCTCTGCATGTGGATGGCTTGTCAGAAAAGATTACCGACCCAAGACCGCATTTGCCAGTGGAAGCATGAACCCCCTTATCTGAAATGTGTTTTTTGCAACTTGGTGATTGAAACGCACAATCACTTATTATTTGAATGCGACTATTCGAGTAGTATTTGGGAGGTAATAAAGAGGGAAATAGGGATCCAGATGTGTCCGGACAATTGGGAGGATATCGTTAATATGGGGATATTGCAAGGGTGGAAATTGTGGTCTACGGTTCAAAAACTTGGTATCTCGGCTACAGTGTACCACAAATGGATGGAAAGGAATAGAAAGTTTTTTGACAATCATAACCGTACTGGAGCTCAAGTAGTGGCTGATATCAAGACACAGATTCTTGAAAGAATGGCGTGGAAGACAAGGAAGAAGCTTACGAGAATCAATGATACGTGATCATGAGGTTGGTGAAGAGTTTTGTTTCTGGGAGTTTTTGGTGATTTGCTCTATCTATTTTTTGGCTTGTTTTACATTTCTTTTTTGGTGCATTTCCCTTTGTTTATTTTGGCTTCTTATGGCTTGGTTTGTSAGTCAAAGTTGCCGTAGTTTTTCTTGCTGATCTGTACTTTCATTGCTTGCTTTTACTTGCGTTATAAAATTGCGTGGGGAGTTCCACCCTTATGGATAGACTTGAGGATAAATGTGTTATTATGTTTTGATTATGAAAATAATCATGTGCGTTTAAATGTGATAGAAAAAGTCATATACTGAGAAATGACAGATAATCCCAATCAATCAGAAAGGACCTCTACTGGTTATGGAAGAGGTCGGGGAAGAAGAATTGTAACACAAGGAGAGGACCCGGAAAATGTGATGACAATAGAAACGCGAAGTCGTAGCAGGGGCCGAGGAAGAGGTAGAAGTACTTGACAAGAACAGGAACTGTCGGCTCAAGAAAGTTCAATGTCTGCTCATAGAAGAGGAAGGGCAAGGGGTGGACACAATGTTCCTGATCCCAGATGTAATATTTTTGTTGTTATTTCAAGTTTATATATATATATATATATATGTTTATATGTGTCTGGGTATGTATGTATGTGTGTTATATTTATAAGGGTTAATTTAAATTTTATTTTAAATTAAGAAAAAAAGGGAGGTCGGCTGGTTGAGCCGCCCACCACCTCCCCTCCTATTTCTTAGATATATATAGAATTTTGGGAAGTAAAGGATACACACATACTATATTTAGAAGGTTTTTCTCTGAAGAATCAGAAGGATTACTAAAGAAGAGGATTCAAAAGCTTAGATACTCGATTTCTAAAAGGTGAGTGTATTAAAGCTTTGAGTATAAAGTGTTTATATATAATTTGATAGTATTTGGAACTGGTTATTATGAATTCTGTATCAATTTATGCAAACCGTTTAAGTGATGCCCGGATTGTTATCCGGACAAATAAATCATTCAAGTATCAATCGGGTTTATCTTAAACCGTGTAAGAGGTGACCGGTTTACTTCTAAACCGCTCAAGAGGTGACCGGATATTAGTCTAAACCGGTCAAGTGTTGTGCGGTGTATTGACCGGATTGTTTTAAACCGGACAAAGGTTGGGTAATGTTTTGTCAGGACTCTTATCCAGATAGATATTAAAATGTTTCTAAGTGTTAAATCGGTTAAGCATTGGAGGGTATATTGTCCAGATTTGTTATCCGGACAGATATGTTAGAAATAAATGTATTATCCGGACAAGGTTGACCGGACTTGTTATCCGGACAAGGTTGACTGGACTTCAAATCCGGTTAAAGAGATAGAAACTTTTTTTGAAATTTTTTGAGATGTAATGACGGTGTAACCGCGAGATAGATGAAATGGCGGTGTAACCGCGAGAGAGATGTAATGGCGGTGTAACCGC
>NW_020201426.1:0-4303 GCF_001531365.2 Cynara cardunculus var. scolymus
ACATTCCTACACTGTTCATCATCGTCTCCGCTCAAGTTCTCCGCTCAAATCTGGTTCTTAGCTACAGTCTCTTAATCTCGTTTACTGTTCATCACTTCTATTTCAAGGTTTCGAATCGATCATTTGATTTTTTTTTTCGTTATTCGTTGATTGTTTCGATTCTGATTGATATTATGGACTGATTTGACTTAAAATGAACATAACCTTCATAATCAATCCTGTAACACTCAATAACTCAGATTAGACATTGTATTTTGGTTTATTTTGTGTATTTTTAGATTTCGAGTGAGTACGTATTGTGTATTTTGAGTGATTTTTTGTATATTTTGCGTATTTTGTGATTGTATTTGTGTCGTGTTTTGAACGGATATCTCACCGGACAAGGTGATCGAACTTTAATCCGATCAACCTTTAAACCGGTTGATGTTTGTCTGGTTTAAGACTTAGTCTTTGTGTGTGATTTTGTCTTGTTGTCCAGACTTCTAATCCGGACACAATTATTTTTGGTCTCAAGTGTTTTGTGTGTTGACCGGACTACTAATCCGGTCAATACGTTTTTAAATTTTTTTCCAAGTGTTTTGCTTTCATTTTTCTTATTTTAATTTTTTTAGTTTAATTTTTTTTAAATCTCATTTTTTTTAATTTTGTGTGTGTAATTTTTTTTATTTTCTTTTGTTTTATATATATTTTTTGTGTGTGTGTAAATTTTTTTTAAATTCAATTTCACTTGAATAAAATGGGTACTAATATTTCAGATTTTTTACAGGTAAATGACGGATCCTAGATATCAGTCTGACGAGGAATCTCATGTTCCCTCTGTCAGATCTGACAATATACCAGCCCATTTACCTAACCAACCCATAGCCTCTGAAACCCTTTTTCCTCAGATCCAATATCTTGAAATTAAACCGAATAACCATAACTTCTCTTTCGATATGCCAGCCGAATACCCTATCATACCAGAAATCCTGAAAGGCCACCCCATTTCATATGCCTTATCTGCCAACACACCAGTTCCTATGGTGTACCTGCAACAGCTTTGGGGTACTCTTACAATTGAAAAGGACGGAGATGCTTTATATCTTCAAGGAGAGGTCGATGAATATGTCAGTCGTCTGACATTAAGAAGATTAAGAATAATACTTCGTCTTCCTGCTCCTAGACCGACTGTTGAAAATTTCATCTCAGATGAACAATTATGCCTTGATATTAAAAGATTAGGATATGATGCGACATTGAATAATCCTACTCAATTTAAGAGACGATTTCTACCATCAGTATGACATCTACTTTTCTCGATACTAAATCGGTGCCTTACATCAAAAACCCAAGGAATTGATACCTGTAGCAGCACATTCCTAAAAAATTTTCATGGCATAGTGTTTTCACGACAATATGACTATGCACTTGTGATATCGAATGAATTACTTGAGCTGGTCAACGCTAAAAGGTTACCGTCCAAGGCCAGAAAATTTGTGCCTTTTCAAAGATTTCTGTAACTTTTCATTAAGGCCATGATGGATGCGAATGAAGATATTCCRGCCAGACCGAATTCAGAAAAAGGGCCAACATTTGTCATGACCAGAATTCAGCAGCATACAGAAGTAGAAGATTTGGATTCAATTATGCCAGTTCCACCAGAATTGATTGCTCTAGCTGATCAGAATGCTCAGTGTGTAATAGACTATAGAAGAGTGATAGATCCGATAGTTCAACCAGAACCGGTTGAACTTGCCCAAGGATCACCCCATGCCTCAGCTGAGAGAGAAATAGAAGTAGAAGAGAGAGTTCAGGAACAAGGGGTACCTGAACAGGGAAATGTGCTGAGAGAAAATGTAAGTGAGTGGGGTGAACAGGTGGGGGGAGCTTCTGATCAGCAACGCACTTTAACTGCCAGAGCTTCATCTAGTTCGGAAGCTACTGAATCAGATAATCGAGCAGATTCTGGTGATGAACATAATGATGATGATGATGATGGAGCAAATGCTCAAAATATTCTTGTTGGAACGTTTGTGGATGATCTTGCTACGATCTTTCCTAAATATTCAGCTCAGCAACCTTGTCCGAGTCTACGTTCTTTATCATTTAATGTTGATGAATGTGATGATTATGATCACATTCTTCAAGATTTATCAAATGAAGGAGAAGATGAGGGAGTTGAAGTTGAAAATGAAGAGAGTTTGAAAGAACGGGAAGAAAAAGAAAATGGAGAGGGTGTGAGTGTGAGTGGAGCAGAAAAAGAAGATCAAGCTCCTTCCCAAACCAAAACACTTAGCCGGGCAACCACATCTACTACTGACATTCATGTGTTGAATGTTAGTATTGAAGCAGACATAGCTAGCCCRGCTATGCATTTGCACACCCCTCCTATCCACTAAATTGGTTCTCAACAACCAATTGTTTCAATTTCACATGGGGATTTAGCTCATACGCTAACTACTTCTCAATCGGAGAATGTAGTTATTGAAACAAGTAGGCCGCTGCCCCAGCCTACGACTTCGATTCTATGCACCTCAAGTCTAGAGCCGATACACTTAGGTACACATGAGTCAGGAGCATCTGTTGCTCCAAGTGTAGTTCTTAGTGAATTAGCCGGAACGACCGGAGTGATGTCTGTTCACATTTCACGAGGACAGGTCGAAAGTCCTACCAATGCTAACATTATGCCAACATTGAACGTAGGCACAACATTTTACTCAACTGTTGTTTCAACTGGTATTCTACGTGAACCAGGTGTGAGCTTACCTGACTTTGTGTCAAGGGAATATTTGGACGGCGCCCTAAAGGTTGTTCAAGAAAATTTTGACGCTCAAATCGCTAGTTTGAAGAGATTGTTGAAGGGTAAAGAAGTTGTTGTAGAAGAGCCACCATCTCCGCCATCACCACCACCTGTACCTGAACCGTCAATACCAGATCAATCGGTGGACGAGCTGAAATCTCTTCTATATGCTAAGTTGAGGGCTTCTCAAAGTGAAGACGCTGAAGATGCAGATTTGGTTGGTCTCTTACACCAACCAATTGATACTAACCCTGTAATTAGAGCCTCAGAGTTCTTGAATTTTCAGGATGTGATTAAAGCTAGTTTTTCTAAAGTTAGCAATTTAATCACATCTCATTCCCAAGATCTGAAATGTTCAATGGATGCTCTTATTGAAAGGTATATATACTTGAAGAAACTTGCAAGTCTCAAGCCACATCTCTTAAACGAAGACATGATGATCAGGATGATCCTGATAGTCATGAGGGGGAGATGAAAAGACAGAGATTGGCTGAGACATCTCAACTAGGTGCAAGGATGGGTGAAGAGTCATTAGCTCAGGACGTAACTGCTGAAGGTTCTGCCCCGAAAACAGTTTGGGAAAGAATAATTGAGGCTGTTGTTATTGAAGAAGAAGATGTGGAGACAAGTCCAAGGATCGAGCCAATGGTTGAAAAGCCGGCGGACTCCACAGTAAGAAACAAGGTTGTTAATGACTTGTCTGCCAATGTAGGATTCAACAGTGTTTTCTCTACTACTCTGGGTGGAGAGGAGGATTTTGGTGAATATTTTGATAACATTGACGAAACAACTGGAATTTATTTTGATTTTGAAGCTGACTTAGATGAAGAAGATCCAGCTTTCCTGTTCAAGCTGATAGTAAGACTATTCCAGAATAGTCAAAGAGAAACTGTTGATTCTACTGAAATTTTCTCAAAAAATTACATTCCGTTTCACATCAGAGCAAACTTTTTTGGTTATGATCGTGAAAGAATCTGAGAGTCGTACTTGGAAGATATCTACTTTGGGATCTTCATTCGTCACAGAAAATTGCTTAGTGCTGACAGAGTTTTTGGAATTCACAAGAAGCCAAAAGATTATCGAATTGAATATCGTCACCTTTTGAAAGCCAAGTGTCAGCCTATCAATCAAGTTCGTACAAAGCATAGAATCGTCACGATCAAACAAATTGATGCTCAGAAACTGTTAAGAATCTGGTATCCTGTGTTTACAGTTACAAGGCAGGATGGCCAGATCTGGAGATTCAGCGAAGMTGATTTCTCGAACTTATACTTGGATGACCTCGAATACATGTACTTCGAACTCAAGAACATGACGATTAGAAAGGAAGGAAAACTGGTAGCTCTGGATGCAATTAAGAGATTCATTCGAAATCATGTAAAGCTGTCAATGGTCATTGATATTCAAATGGGTCTTGAAGACAGTCAACGAATCATCAACCTCAAAAGACCAAATCAAGATTTAGAAGACATTGAAGGCTATCCAGTTTACATGGTGCTTGAAAGTCCAGAATTTGGGGTTATC
>NW_020201426.1:4843-8358 GCF_001531365.2 Cynara cardunculus var. scolymus
TCAATCTAATCATCCTTTGTTCATATTCTTTCCATCTTTGATGTTCATCATGATTCTTGAAGATTGCTTAATGTTTGTATGATTTCTGGGACTATCAGATAAGGATTCGGAACAAGAACTTAGAGATTCAAGCCAAGATTCTAGGAGATTCTTTTTAGCTTAGTCGTATATAAGGAGGCATCCTTCTCAGGTTACAAGTTACCTGATTGTGCCGAATTAGACTATAGCGAAACCTTTTGAGAATACAATTAGATTAAGAGTTTATGTGTTTACCCTTGTCATCTAATAAAAGCTTCCAATGTATTCAAGTTCATATTGCATTCATAAACTTCTCTTGAATACTTTGTTAAACCTTTCCAGTTACAAAGTTCTTACTTCACTCATACTTATTTATCTGTGTTTTCTGATATTAAGAGAATATGGGTTCCAACATTATCAAGTCTCTTAAATGAAAATCATTTTCGGTGATAATACACTCGTTTGTATTCAAAGTTGTTTTTTGAACATATCTGTAACATAATTCTTTGATTGTTACATAATTCTTTATTCTTTGTTTGTGTGAATCTGTAAACTTGTTCTTATAGATCTTCATTCATTTCTCCCACATATTTTGAAAAATCTGTTTTGAACATCACTCCTGAATAATTGTTCTTAATTGCTACATTTTTCTTGATAAATTTTATCTGATCATTTGTGCATAATTGTAATAATATCTTTGATCAATCATTTGTGATCAAATGAGCTTACATTAATAATTTTAGGAGGGACTGAGTGCTTCACTGAAATACCTCTATGGACTATCAGAGCCGATAGCCCTACCCAAGAGGACATCCATATCTGAGTGAGCTTAAATACAAAATGGGTTTCTGTGAAGATCTTAAAATGAAAATGAGAGGGGTAGTTGCTATGAGCTAAAAGAATTTATAAGAGTTGTGTCAGAATTAAAAGATTAAAAAGAATTTTGTTCTATCCTCTATAATCCGGGCAAACCACGAAAACTATTAGTTCTCAATTATTTGGAGACTAATATTTAAAAAAGACAATGCCCAGGCCAATTCTTGTCACAACCCCACCAGCTACTCATTTATCTCTCAAAAGATAAGTGTTTCAATAACACTTGGGGCACACAGCTCATAATCTATCAGTTTCTCATTTGGAGAAAATTGATATTGAAAAAGAAGGATATATGTCCCCCTTCAAGTCTTTTTTATCACAAATTGAGTCTGATAAATTTGTGTAGTCCACACTGTTTATCTTTTTGACCCTAATTCGAAGCATGAGTTGCTTTATTATTTTCCACACTACACAAATTTTACAAAATATTTGTTATTTTGGTATAACATTCATCGATATGCTTTGTCTAAGCTATCGATGATTGAATGGAAGTCCTGATGAGATGAACCTTAAAAAGTATCTCATATATGAAGTACATTCGTTGTACTAAATATATTTGTTATATTATCCCAGGACAATCTTTTATAAGATTGAAAACAAATTCATAAGTTGAACTTGGTTATTTTCCCATCTTCATAATCTGGAAAGATTATAAAAGCGAATTTGAAAAGATTTGCTTACCATTTTATGAATTGACGGTATACGTTCAAGATTCATTCATTTTGATGTATGATGCAAATGCTTCTCATTTTATCATAAGGGGGAGTATATATAATGAATGCAAATTTCTGCGTCAATTATGAAGATCGGGAGTTTGTAAAAGATCCAAGGAGTGAATGTGGCAGTTTTTGAATTTTTTCTCCTAATTATTCTATGCTACAATGTTCAAGGGGGAGTTGAATGTGAAGATCTTATCTTAACAGATGTTTACTGGAAGAGATTTCAAGTGGGGAGAATGTTATATCTGTTTTGTTGGAAGAAAATGCTTGGTTTGAATTTTTGATAAATTTTGTTTTCGGGGGAGAATCTTTCAGCTTCAAAAGGAAGAATGCTAGGAATGTTTTATAAAATTATAGGTGAATATTTTGATGGAACAAACTTTTCCCCTATAAATATAGTAATTGATATAGGAGCCAGTGGAAACTACATAAGTCGTTGCGCTCCTGCCACCTCTTGGCAARGTAGGCTGCTGGGAAAGTCCCCTCCTGTCGCAATGGTGTAGGGCATCAGAGGCTGTTGCCCTGCCGTTTGCCCCACGCTTCAGAAAAAGTAAAAAAGTATGGATGAAGTAATAAAAAGATGCTAAAATTCCCTGAAGCTGATCAAAGTAAAAGTTATTTGAAGAAGTTCATTGAAGATCATATCTTAAAAATTAAATATGAAGACTGTTAGTGATTCAGTTTGTTCATCAAAAGGGGATATTTAAAGTGAAAAGTGAAGAATGTTCTTATTTTACATTCAAGAGCGAGAATGTCTGGAAGATTTACTCAATAGGAGAATGTTTTGTAAAGAGAAGAATATTTGAAGAATGTAAGAGGGAGAACGTTAAAAGATTGTCTTGAAGATTTAAAAAAGACTAAAAGGTTCTTAAAGCTTCAAAGATTAAAAAGGATTCAAAGTGTACAAATTCTTTCAAGTCTGAATCCAAAGGGGGAGAATGTTATGTTTGAATTTTTAGAATTTAATTGTTTCATTCTTGAAAGTTGATTTTGTATCTCTTGTATTGGTTTGACCTATAAGTAGGTTTAGATTGGTAGTTAGAAAAGAGTTAAAAAGGGAGCTTAATTGTAATTACCTCTTGTAATTGAGCTTTGAAGCTAATACACATACATTGACCATTTGACTTTTTCTCTCAAAGTTCATAATCTTGAATATTGCCATTTATCATGTTCTTTAAGACTGATTGAATATAGGGACTTTTAGTAGTTCTAACTGATAAGCCACTGGCCCCACCCGTTTACACATTTTGAATGGCCCAATATATCGCGGATTGAGCTTTCCTTTCTTCCCAAATCTAATAACACCTTTCCATGGAGAAACTTTTAGCATCACAAAATCACCCACGTAGAATTCAATCGGTTTTCGACATTTATTGTTTGATCTAAATTCAACTTTGGTATTGATCTAACACTCTAAACAAGCTCTAAAAACAATTGAAGTGCAGCGGAAGAATTAATAAGAGCAAAACAGAGTGAGTAAGTGATTAAACACACCAAGAACACACAGTCTCAATGAAGAAGATGAATGCAAGAAGATTGCTCCAAAGGTTTTTTCAATTGATTCAATTGAAAATTTTGACGATTACAATACTGGAAGCACCACATATTACAAAGGTCCTATCCGCTATATATACTAGTTCCTAACGACCTTAGTGACAAGATTTTGATGCGTGTCTTCATCTGAGCCGTCCAAATAAAGTTGATTATTCCATAGTCACTCTACAGAAGGACCATTTATGTCTTTATGAAGCTTCTGGCCAGGGGCCATTGGTGTCCTCATGGGAGAGGCATCATGCACATATTTAGATTGATTGATAAAGATTCCTTCAGAGGATTGCTTGACTTGTAGACCTAAGAAGAAGGTGAGCTCTCCCATCATGCTCATTTCAAACTCACTCTGCA
>NW_020201426.1:8938-10562 GCF_001531365.2 Cynara cardunculus var. scolymus
CAAGCAAATAAGCAGAAATTTGCAATGGCTCGTGTCTTCACACCAGCAGAAGGTTCTCCAATAATTTGAGATTGTGGATGGCTTTTGGTCCACTTAGTAACATGTGGTGGCTGAACAGTGGATATTGTTTCTTGAAGAGTTTGAGATTGAGATTGAGATGCGGAGTCTGGGACTTGTTCTAGATCTTAAATTGAAGTGAGATCTGGAGGACTTTCTGTTTGGGTAGCTTCTGGTGTAGAAGCTTCTGCGGAAAGTGTTACAAAGGATGATGAAAAGGGAGGAGCTAGCTCTGTAATAGTAGTTGTGGAAGGACTAGCTCTTGTAGCTTGATCTTGACTAAAAGATTCTGCAGATGTTATGTCAGGTTCATTGTCATCTTCATACCACTCTGCAAAGAGTTTTTCTAACTCTGGGGTGATTGTGGGCATTTGGTGACTTGTCGGCCTGAATTTTCAACTCTTCAGAAAACTTATCTTTAATAACCTGAAAAGTATCATCAAATTTCACATTAGTGCTTATAACCACAATTTGAGTCCTAGGAATATATGCTCTATATGCAGCAGTATCCCATGCATATCCAATGAAAATTGCATCATCTCCCTTGGGCTCAAATTTTCCTATAGACTCTCTATCATTTAGTACAAAGCATTTACACCCAAACACATAGAAGAACTTGATGTTTGGTCTTTTGTTGTGGAGAAGCTGATAGGGTGTCTTCTCAAATTTCTTTACCACCAAAGACCTATTCTGTGTGTAGCAAGCAACAGAGACAGCTTCTGCCCAGAAGGAGAGTGGTAGCTCAGGGCATTCAACATAGTTCTGGCAGCTTCAACAAGTGTTCTGTTCTTCCTCTCCACTACTCCATTCTGTTGWGGAGTCCTTGGGGCTGAGAAATTGTGAGTGACGCCAACAGAGGCCAGGTACTCTTCAATCACAGAATTCTTAAACTCTGTGCCATTGTCACTTCGGAGTACTCTAACCTGAAGACCATGAAGAACTTAGAGTCTTTTCAAAAGATTGATTAGTACAGAAGGAACTTGAGATTTCTTTCTAATGAACTCTACCCAAGTAAATCTTGAAAATTCATCAATGAGTACCATAATGTACTTCTTTCCTCAAAGACTTTGCATTGAAATAGGACCACAGAGGTCCACATGAAGCATTTGCAAAGGCTTATCATATGAAGGATCAGACTTGGTTTTATGAGAAGACCTATTGAGTTTTCCCATTTCACAGGCTGAACAAAGATGGTCTTTTTCAAATTTTATATTGGGCAGTCCTTTGACTAAATTAAGCCTTACCAGCTTGTCAAGAGTATGAAAATTAAGAACCTGGTGTGCCAGAGCCAAGCCTCTTCATTCTTCATAGAGGACATAAGACAAACTTCCCTTTTGGCTTCTAATGTGTCAAAACACAAAAGGTACAGATCTCCTCTTCTGTTGGCCCTCATTACCTCTATCAGTGTATCAGCTTTGTACATAATGCAGAATTTAACTTTCAAGAGCACATCAAGACCATTGTCACACAATTGACTGACACTTATGAGATTGTGTTTCAGTCCATCCACATAAGAGACTTGATTCATCTTTATTTCTCCTTTAACAATCATTCCATATCCTTTGAT
>NW_020201426.1:13802-17395 GCF_001531365.2 Cynara cardunculus var. scolymus
ATTACAAAGGTCCTATCCGCTATATATACTAGTTCCTAACGACCTTAGTGACAAGATTTTGATGCGTGTCTTCATCTGAGCCGTCCAAATAAAGTCGATTATTCCCTAGTCACGTGAAAAGCACATGCGGCTAACAACCTTTGAAAATAGATAGAACAGAAACTTCACAGAAGACCAAATCCACAGACCCTTTGTGAGCCATCTCAGAGGCTCTGCTGTAATTGACTTGCGTGTTCTTTTTGACAGAGGACCATTTTCCAGAACCTCTGTGAGACACATCAGAGGTTCTGCCACTTTTCACTTGTTAGATCAAATGGCTTCTGTTGCTAGTCCTCTGTTATCTTCTGTGGAGATAACCTTCTGTCAAGACTTACAATGTACTTTTTCTATACTTTTACAAGATAGGAATAATGGAGCAAACATTTATCGGCATAGCTTTTATGGCGGTCTTGTGTTGTTTCGATTCTTTCACGTATTTGTTCAATCTTTTCAGAAGTTACTTGAACAATTTTGGGACCTGTCAGCTTTCTCTCACCCACCTCATTCCAACATAATGGCGTTCGACATTTACGTCCTGTTAGTCCACAATATGATCAATCTTCAATAACATCTAAGAATTCATGGCATTCTTCATATTATCATTAAGAACACAAAAGTAGAGTTGAGAGAAAAAGTCAATCTATGGCAATCTTCATATTCAACATTAAGAACACTTGAAGAGCTTGAGAGGAAAAGTCAACTCAGTCAAACATTCTATATATCTCTCAATATACGTATGTTTACAAATGAGCTCATTTCTAACTAGTTACACAAGAAGACAAAGCTATATATAGGGTCAAACAATGAAGCCCCTAGTCAAAGTCAACATTACAAACAAAGTCAAACACGCTAATATTACAATTATAGACTTTCAAGACGAATACAATTTAACACTAAAATTCAATCCTAACATTCTCCCCCACTTTGTATTCAGTCTTGAAAGAATTTGTACGCTTTGAATCTCGTTTGAACTTTGACACTTTAAGCACTTTATGACTTCTTGAAATCTTCAAAAACAAAATTCTAACAATCTCTTCTTTAAGATCTTCAGACGATCTTTTGTTGAGAAAATCTTCCAACATTCTCCCCCTCGAATGTAGAACAAAAACAATCTTCTCTTTTCACGATGAAGAACAATAAACGTAACAATCTTCAAATATGATCTTCAAGATATGATTTTCAAAGAATTTCTTCAGACAAACATTCACTAACATTCTCCCCATTAAACGAATTTCTTCAGATAAAAGTTTACAAATATTCTCCCCAAAATTAACATTTTCCTCACTGAGAAATCTCTGTCAGTAAACTCTTGTAAAGATAATCTTCACATTCTATTTCTCTTCAAACAATGTAACACAGGAATAATCTTCAGTCATCATTGCATTGACACTCCTTTGAATCTTTTACTGGTTCCCAATCTTTATCATACTTTCCCTTGATCTTTATATCACACTCCCCTTTTATCAATCAGAATTGATCATTTCATTCATTATTTCATACTTCCCCTTATGATGAAATGAGAATCATTAGCATCATACACAAGAATGAATGAAATTTACAGAGGATGGGAAAAATAACCAATTTCAACTTATGAAATTGTTATCTTATAAAAAGATTGGCCTGTGAATATAACAAATATATTTAGTACAACGAATGTACTTCATATATGAGACTTTATGAGATTCATCTCACCAGGACTTCCATTCAATCATCGGTAGCTTAATAATAGCTTATCTATGAATGTTTAGGCAAAATAACATATAAATTGCAAAATCTGTGTAATGTAGAAAAATAAAGCAACATATGCTTCTGTTTAGACTCAAAAAGATAAACCGTGTGGACTACACAAATTTATCAGACTCAATTCGTGATCAAAAAGACTTGAAGGGGGGAACATATATTCTTCTTTTTCAATATCAAATATCTCCGAGTGAGAAACTGATAGATTGTGAGCTACGTTCCCCAAGTGTTATTGAAACACCTATATGTTAAGAGATAAATGAGTAGCTGGTGGGGTTGTGACAAGAATTGGCCTGAGCTTTACCTTTTTCAATATTAGTCTCCAAAGAATCGAGAACTAATAGATTTTGTGGTATGCCCGGTTTTTAGAAGTTTAGAACAGGATTCTTGTAATCTTTTAATCCTGACACAACTCTCGTCAATTCTTTTGGCTCACAACAACTACCCCTCTCATTTTTCATTTTAATCTCGGCACACAAACCCTTTTTGAGCTCACTCAGATATGGTTGTCCTCATATGTAGGTTTGTCGGTTCTGACATTCCATTGAACTATTTCTGTAAAGCACTCAGTCCCTCCAAAAAATACAGTATGCTCATATGACCACAAATAGTTGATCAATATATTATTGCAAATAATCTCAAATTATCAGATAAAAATTTGATCAAGATGTGTAGCTTTTAAACACAATCAATCAAGGAGTGATATAACAAAAACAGATTATTCAGAACGTGAGAGAAAAGAATAAAGATCTGTAAGTACAAGTTTACATATTCTCATATTCAAAGAATATCAAAATGTGTATCAATCAAAGTAAAAAATATCAGAAAATAACTTTGATTACAAACGAGTGTATTATCACCAAAAATGATTTTCGTATAAGAGACGTGATAATAACAATTTGAAGAAAAATGAAAATAGGTATTGGAATTATATACGATGAGAAATTACGCAAGTAAAATCTCAGGAAATACCTGCTCAGAAAATGTACTCGCTTTCAAAAATCAATTCCAATAAAAATGGATTGAAGTAATGTTTCATTTCAGCTCAAAAATAATAAAAATGAAACCATTTTGGCGCGGGTCCGGAACTGTATTATTCAGAAGCCATTATCATTAAAGCACGGGTCCTAAACTGATGTATTCAGAAACTTTAATTGTTTCAGCACGGGTCCTAAACTGAGTGTTTAGAAACCTCATTTGGACAGTATACAAACTCCCCTTGTATTTGTGCATCATAGGCATGATTTTCTTATCAGTGTAGTAATGACACACCTGCAAAATCAAATCAAACAGATTTTGGTACCCAGACGAACTTGGGTCCTTCTTTGTTAGTATCAGGTTGAGGAATATTGTAACTGCCAAATAATCTATTCTTATTAGATGTTTTCTTTTTAGCACTTTTAACAGGTTGATCATATATACAATAAGATCTATACCAGTTGTTATCATACCTGTTATAATTATTCCATCTCTTCTGATACATGTTGTCTCCATTCCACCTGTTGTACCTTTTCCTGTTCACAAAATCAGTGGTTTTTGCATGTGGAGCACATGATTCTTCTCTTGCTAAAAATGATTAAATCATTAGTGGATCTCACAAAACAAGGAAGAATAGGGTTAATAACAATAGAATTATGAGATGAAATAGAATCAATGTCACACCCCGCTAAAGCGGAAACACGGAATGCTAACAGACAAGCGAGTCATAGCAACAGTCTATAAATAACACCATTTCAAGTTGTTCAAAAACAAAATAGTTCATCGACATAACAGGAATTTGCAATTTACATAGCATTCACAAATCACTTCAAAAA
>NW_020201426.1:17947-20765 GCF_001531365.2 Cynara cardunculus var. scolymus
AACCCGACTAAGCAGTTCCTTAGCCCAAGAGGTTCCAAGTAAAACTTGACTAAGCAGTTCCTTAGCCCAAGAGGTTCCAAGCAAAGCATCGACTAAACAGTTCTTTAGTTCCAATATTTCAGTATATAAACATGCAAAGTTTGCTCAATATCATGCTTTTCCCTCAGAAAATATAAAAAGCATTAAAAGTGGGGCCGTGARAACTCACCTGTTTTGCGATTATCCGAATGATTCCTTAAGGACTTGCTATGCTCGCTCGCACTTCCTGATTGACCAACCAGCGCTAAATTACTTAACAGTTTCTTGCCAAAGGTAGAGCACAGTTGTTTTCAACGCCAAGCCATCAAGTGTTTTCATAAAATAAAGCCGATTTAATTATTTATTAAAGAGGAACCTTCCAAAAACCACTTAATGACATCATCAAAAGTCATCCTAAAACAATAATGACAGCCGCCAATTACCAAAATCAAGATATTTTGAGTGGGTTTAAAACTCTTTCCAAGAACTCTACAACCTTGAGCCACACGCCTCCAACACCAATTGCATGCACCAAGAATGGTAGCAATAATGGGGAGGGGTCTCAAGCTCAATATTATCAAGAGTTTAAATTCTAACACAAAATCATCATCTTCGAACTAACTCCAGAAGACAAATAATTTCCGATTCCAACGAGTTTACAAGATGAGAAATCCGGTTTAAAGATACATGCAAGGTCTATCACCCGAAAATATGATTAGTCCTCACATACAAAGATTCTCTCCTTCTTCCTAGAGATTCAAGAACATGGGTCACAKATTATCATCTCAACGAAGACATATGCAGGTCTTTGATGAATAATCTCTCCTCTTTAAATCCCATAAATTTTACTTAAAGTATGGAGAAGGGAGACGGATAAAAACTTTCGGACTATTAAGAAAATAGAATAGCTCTAAAACATACCTTCTCTGAACAGAAGCTTTCGAACAAGCTCTTAAGGACAGCAAAACCTTGAGTTTTGCAATAAAATTGGAACCGGCTGGAAGGTGATGGCGTTAGAGAGAAAACATAAAACTGGAATTTGGAGAATGAAGATTTTCCAAAAGAAGAGGGGTAATTATATGGGGCTTTTTGAGAAGAAATGGGCTGGCCTCTAAAGGCCCAAGCCCAAGATATTTTTATTTTTCTAAATAATAAAACCCCACTAATTTAACCAAGCAAATTAAATTGACAAAAGATTTTAAAAACTCCACCCTTTTAAAATTAATTGGCAACTAATTATAAAAAGAATGGAACTTAAATATCGACTTTATTTAAATGAAACATTTMAWGAYYATTTGGCATTGCRTAAACTAACTTGGTTAGCTACCCACCGAAACGTGATCTAACAAACTAATCTTGGGAATTAAGCAAGATGATCTCTAATCATCGAAGCTAAATCATAGAAAGACTTAGTTTTCAATAAAGATCCTGAAATAAGGTACTAACCTGAAATCTCAAAATGCTGGATTGTCATAGTGTCCCCAAGCCAGAAAAATTTCGTCCCGAAATTTAATCGTCGAATTCAAATCATGGTTGGTTTTGAGAACAAGTGGGGATATTTGCTTTTCATGAAGTCTTCCCTTTCCCACGTGTACTCCGGTCCATACTTCGAGTTCCAATGAACTTTTACTATAGGGATCCTGCTATGCCTCAACTGCTTAACTTCTCTATCCATGATTTCTATGGGTTTTTCAACAAAATGCAGTTGATTGTTAACCTGCACGTCTCCTAGTGGCATTACTTGAGTTTCATCTGATAGGCATATTTTGAGATTCGATACATGGAATGTATCATGTATAGTGCATAACTCCGGGGCAAATCTAGCTTATATGCCACTGGTCCAATCCTTTCTGCTATTTCAAAAGGGCCAATATAACGAGGGCCCAATTTGCCTCTCTTTCCAAAATGCATCACTCCTTTCCATGGTGAGACCCTTAAGAAAACTTTATCGCCTTTCTGGAATTCTAAAGGTCTCCTCCGATTGTCAGCATAGCTTTTTTGACGATCCCTTGCAGCCTTGAGTCGATTTTTGATTACTACAATCTTATCAGTGGTCTCTTGGATAACGTCGAGTCCAGTTAATTGCTTATCGCCAATTTCTGACCAACACAATGGAGATCTACACTTGCGCCCATACAAAGCTTCATAAGGTGCACATTCGATGCTAGTATGGTAGCTGTTATTGTAGGCAAATTCTACTAATGGGAGATGTGTGTCCCAGCTTCCGCCAAAATCTATAACACAGGCTCGTAACATGTCTTTTAGGGTTTGGATTGTTCTTTCGGTTTGTCCATCTGTCTGAGGGTGATAAGAAGTGCTTAGGTCCAGACGAGTACCCATTCCTTGCTGTAGCGACTGCCAGAACCTTGACGTAAAACGGCTGTCTCTATCTGAAAGAATGGAAGTAGGCACCCCATGTCTAACGATGATTTCGTTTATATATATCTGAACTAGCTTTTCCATCTTATAGTCTTCTCGAATTGGCAAGAAATGAGCAGATTTTGTTAATCGATCTACAATCACCCAAATAACAGCATGCCTCTTACCTGATCGAGGTAACTTAGTTATGAAGTCCATCGATATCTGCTCCCCTTTCCATTGAGGAATTTCGGGATGTTGGAGCAGACCTGAAGGTTTCTGGTGTTCGGCCTTAACTATTGCACAAGTTAAACACTTACTTACATACAGTGCAATGTCTTTCTTCATTCCAGGCCACCAGTAGTATGCTCTTAAATCCTTATACATTTTGTCTGCTCCCGGATGAATCGAATATTTTGATCGATGAGCTTCGTCCAAAATA
>NW_020201426.1:22035-61288 GCF_001531365.2 Cynara cardunculus var. scolymus
GAGGGGGTATCTATTCTTGATGGTTAGCTTATTGAGCTCTCTATAGTCTATCCACATTCGCATTGACCCATCCTTCTTTTTGACGAATAGTACCGGTGCTCCCCAGGGTGAGTAACATGGTCTAATAAATCCTTTGTCTAGCAGCTCCTGGAGTTGGGTCGACATCTCTTGCATTTCCGAGGGTGCCAAGCGGTATGGCGCCCTTGCTAYTGGGGCAGCTCCAGGAACTAAGTCGATACCGAACTCGACTTGTCTCTGTGGGGGCAGGCCTGGTAACTCCTTAGGGAAAACATCGGGGAAATCTCGAACTACCGGTACATCCTCAACCTTATTCTCCTTGATCCTTCCGTCAATCACATGGGCCAGGTACGCTGTGTAATTCTTCCTCAAATACTTCTGCATCTTCATGCAGGATACCAGTTTAAACGTTCGGTCTAGCTTATCTCCCTGGACCACAATTAGCTCCATTCCCTCTTGAGGAATTCGAATAAGTTTTTCTGAACAAACAATCTCAGCTTGATTTTTGGATAGCCAGTCCATTCCTACAATTACATCGAAACTTCCTAGTTCTATCGGTATAAGATCTATACTAAAATCTTTATTAGCTAGGTTCAGAGTGTAATTCAAAATTACATTTCTAGCCTTGAATTCCTGGCCATTGGCAAACTCAATTACGAAGGCTTCTGTCAATTTCTGGGGCCTTAAGTTAATTCTCTGCTTAAATTCTAGTGACAAAAAACTTCTGTCCGCCCCAGAGTGTAACACCTCGGTTACATATTTTAATAACCCAAAATATACATACGGGATATCATTTCTAGGTAATCCACCAATAGTTAATTACATTTTAGTAAGTATTTGAAAATCCAAAATAAAAGCTTACAATCCTTGAGATTAAACATTTACTAACCAAAAGTCGGGTCAATATAATAACTATTCGGATACATTTACAACCCAAAATATAAACTAGACATAATTATATATATATATATATATATATAAATATACAAAAACTTGGCAACGATCCCCGAACTGATCACGAACTAACTACACCGGGTTCTTGTCTTTATCTCCTTTCTTTCCTGAAAAAAATGGTGAGCTAACAGGATAAGCACATGGCTTAGTGAGATAAATAGTCTAAACAAATGTTATTGAAATCAACTCTATACAAATACCCGGGAACCAAAACCAACCAAACGGTTTCATCAATGAACAATAAACTATGASTAACACTTACGAAACAAGGAGTATCCATAATATAACCAAAGACCAAGTGTCGGAATCCAACAATTCAACATGACATAACAAGCTTCTTTCGATATACAGATTACAAGTAATTACCAAATGGTACCAGGTTAATTCATACGCAATTGATCAATATCATATGTTAGTCAAACGATCAAAATCGACATGTCAAAATCACCGAACAAGGGAACACATAGGACTAGCAGGGAGCCCATCATCACTAGGTATGCTCGAGCTCTTATGGTTACACAGAGTAATACTTAGGACTGGCAGGGAGCCCGCCTTCATCTCCTGGGTATGCCCGAGTCCCTATACTCGTGCCTCTCTCCACATTAGGCACTGAGTACGGCCAACAGATAAACGAACGAGAATGACCCGAATATCTCACCGGCTCCTCCCTCTTCACCCAGCATGTTGACATTCACCGTTTTCGGGACGGATCACACAAAGTAATCCCCGTACTTCTGGTTTCACAAGAAATCAAAGGAACAATACCAACAGACAATTTGGATATCCAAACCGACCGACRTTTCGGAAGAATTYGTAATCGAWGGATCAACACGTACAAAGACAAAAGACCAATAAAAACTGACTCCAAAGTCAAAGAAATCACATACATATAGATGGTACGTAAATATAAACTTAATACAATAAGATTTGAATARCTAWTTAACTCACCTCACGACCGAATGTCAAATACGGTCAAACCGAACGACAAACGTCCAACCTTGCAATMAAACTATAAGATACCTTCCAAATGACTCAAAMAAGCTTAAATTATCCCCTGGAGTGTAGGTACAAAATCTCATAAGCATCMAATAAAAGAAACTCGAGTTATACACATTTCTTTATTAAGCACTTAACATTGATTTCTATCGACAGCTGCTACTTACAGGTCTGTTTTGCCCAATTTAAACTCATATTCAGATCTTGTTCATCAAATAAGAAATAAACTAGACTCAATTATCTAGCCAACTCAATTGGCCTCACCTCATTTAGAGTTTTCTACAATTTTCTACAATCTTTACAAAACAGCAGCAACAAGCTGTCAAAATCAGCTTTACAATACTGAAAAGATGACCATTTTTACCCTTCCTAAGCATGGAATTAGAATTTGAGGTCTGAATACAAAACATAGTAGAAAATCCCATCTTTCCAATGCCGTTGACCTCATATTTTTCTGATTTTTCTATGATTTTATATAATTTTGTTTCTAAAACAGTGCTGTAACCATGTTGTTTCATGATCAAAACATCCATTTTTCAAGAAATCTTACAATCCATCAATGGATTTCACATACCAAYKGATAATAACACTTAATCCTAACATAATTTCATGATTTCATCAATAAATCATCACATGCATTAAGCTTATCTCACCCAAATGTCATCATACTTGTTACAACTTCAAATTGTTGTTTAAATCTTTCAAGATAACATGATATTAACCACATATAATCTTAATCTTACAAAATCATCCAACAATCGCAAACCCTAATTTCCTTAAATGATACTAATTGCAAAGATTAAACTTAGTATTTGGAGTATACCTTCAATAATCTTCACATATTCCTCAAGATTTCATCATTTTGACCTTTGATTCTTCAAGAATTGAATGTATTGAGCTTAAGTGTGTGTAAATCTCACCTTGAGTGTGTGGGAGAGTTCAAGAACTGAGTTTGGGGAGAAATGAAGCTATTTTCATCACTTATACAACTTAAACCCGGTTTGGGTCGGSTTTGACCCGTTTTGTACCCATTTTGACCACTAAACACTAAAAATAGCATAACTTTTCGCTCGGAACTCCGTTTTCGATGAGGTTTTCGCCTACGCGTTCATAACAAAATAATCTACAACTTCCATAAAAAAAATTCCAGAAAAGATCTCTCAAAAAAATTGGTCTTACGCATCCGTAACTTCAATAGATCTATCAGGCGGTAGCCCTGTCAAATCTTCTGGAAAGACTTCTGGATAGTCACACACAACTAGAACCAATTCTTGCTTATCTTTTTCTTTCTTTGCATCTATCACATAAGCCAGATAACTCTGACATCTCTTCTGAATACACTTTCGGGCTTTCAGAACCGATAACAAGTTGATATGGTGATCCTGCCGATCACCATATATAACAATCGGTCCTTTCCCGGGTAGATCAATATTTATCATTTTCTTATTGCATAGAATACTAGCCTGATTCTCTGCTAACCAATCCACCACAATGTCGAATTCTTTCATCAGCATTGGAAACAATTGGATCGACAACCCACACCCCTTAATTTCAATTATGCAATTATTGAACACATAAGCAAAAGGTTCTTGACTATTAACAGTGTTAACTACTAATATATCGTCAAGTGGCACGTAAGTCATATAGGCAGATTCAACAATGAAGGTGACACAAACGAAAAATTTGCACTCGAATCAAATAACACCTTAGCATGTATGGAATTTAGAAGAAATGTACCTGTTACCACGTCAGGTGTAGCCTCAGCCTCATTCTTTGTCATCTGGAATGGCCGACCCCGCGTCCCTCCCTGCCCTCCTCTAGATAGATTTGGTCTTCCACGGGCACTTGATGCATTACTTCCCATAGTTAACTACGGAGTTTTAACAGTGGGAAGTTGGGTCGAATATGATCTGGTGAATTTCAATTAAAACATCTTCTAGTAATTGGACAACTTCTTGATAAATAACCTACCTCACCACACTTGTAACATTTTCTCTGGTCCGCCTTAGAATCACCCTGGTGAATCTATCGACACCCGGCACAGGCTTTTTCATTAACTTTTTGCACAGATCTATTATCATACCTTACTAAATTTGACCCTCGATAATTAGATGAAGGTCCTTCCCATCTTCTCTTATCAACAACTTTTCCTTGTTCTTGTCTATCCTTATTTCTTTTAGTGACCTTTGCCGCATCCACTGTCAATAAAAAAGTGGTAGGATTCATAACAATCATAAATTCTCGAATTGAAGGCTTTAAACCCCTAATATATCTTTCCATTTTTCTGGATTTTGATGAAATGTAGTGCTCAGCAAATCGGGAGTATTCAATGAACATCTCAATGTATTCCCGAACAGTTCTAGAACTTTGCTCTAATTTCAGAAAATCCTCCTCCATCTGTATTATGGTTGTCTTGGGACATAACTGATCTTTGAATCTATTCACAAATTCTGCCCAAGATAATGTTCGCAAAACATTTGTTCTAGCTAATGATTCAACTTCCCACCAGAATAATGCATTAGATTTCAATACAGAAACAACAAACCAAACTTTATCTGTCTCCGGACACTTAAATAGTGTTAAACACATACTCAATCTCTTTAATGCAGCACATGGCTTTAACTGGATCTTTTTCTCTAGAGAATGTTGGCGGTTTGCATGCTAGAAACATTTTAATATCTCCCTCTTTGTTATGTGTAACCGGAACAGATAGATTTATTTTTACTCTTTCTGTTTCAACTCTAGTAGGTATCCCTATAATGGACGTCAATGTTTCCCTTAACATTCCTATCTCCTCTGCCAACATATCTCTAGTTACATACTCTGGTTGGGGCATCTGTTCTTGATTAATATTTCTAGATTGAGATTCTCCCTAATCAAGATGAGTCTCTGTTAGACCCCATCTTGTGAAAGTGTAAATAAGAAGCCTCTTACTCTAGTCCATAGGACTTAGTCTTTAGAAGCTGTTTGGACTAAGAGCTCTCATGCAGAAGAGATCAAGAGACAGTGCTCTTACTCAAAGCTCCAAGCATCTCACATACAGAGCTCGCGCTCTATTCTTGGATGATCAAGCCGTAAGCGCCAAAAAGCTTTAGTGCTTAATACAGAGCTACACTCTAGACACAGAGCTTCTGCATAGTATATGTAGAGCTTCTGCATAATACATGCAGAGCCTCTGCATAGTACATGCAGAGCCTCTGGTCTCCTAACTCCATGTAATGTGTGCTTAGTTCAGATATTCTCGCAACCGTCAAACAGAATCAAGGTTCCTTGACTTTTCCCGCTCCACTTTTGAAGAGTTGTCAACGATAAGGATGTGTAATCAACACTTAGAGTTTCAAGCCACATTTCTAGCATAGTCTGTTTGACCTAGGCGTATATAAGGAGGCATCCTCCTCAGGTTTCAAGTACTTGGAAGTGCCAACTTAGATTATAGCAGTTCTTGTGAGAATACTTTTTAGATTGAAAGATTATTTTCTCATCTAATAAAAGCATCCGACTTATTCAAAGTTACTTGGTGTTCTTATATTTGTTGAATATTTCGTTTGATCTTTTTAGTACACTATTTTGTTCCATTCATATTCTTCCAAACAATGTTTTCTGATAAATAAGAGAATCTGGGTTCCAACAATTTCCTATTGACTAATTCAACCTCTGGCTTGACCTCTTCCTCACCCTCTGCCTCTAACTCTTCCTTTGCCTCAATCCTCTGAAGTATCAGTAGGAGCATTGGCAGAGGAATTCTCTGTATCATTAGGATTAGGGTGGGTGATTCTCTCAGATCTTCAAGTTCGGCTAGACATCTACAAATTTCAATATTAATAATCACATATTCACATTCCTAGATACAATGAAGTATCTCAATTTAGATATGTACCTGTAAATTCATAATTACATTGGCCAAATGTAATTCGAATTTTACCTTACACACTGTTCTCTTAACTCATCATATTTTTTTCTAGTGGTGCTAACTATGTCCGGGATCCTTAACATGCAATGAATTAGTTTAAGTCTAGGTATCATGCTTTAAATACCTTGATCCCTTAAACTCAAGCTCTAATACCACCTTTTGTAACAACCCACATCATACATTGCATATAACACATACTTCATTCAAAATAAATACATGTATTACACCACTTAGGTCCCTTAGTACAAGAAATTATCGTACAAAGTACATAGCCCAAAAATTCCAAAATACAAGTTCTTGTACTAATTAAAATTTATCCACAAAACTAGATTCATTCATAAACTGATTTTCGCACACATATATGCATATAGGAAAATATTTATATCTTCCCCTTCCCATTCCCCTTACCATCATGTAACCCAGCGGCTCCTACAATACATATTAGAAAGACAAAAATGAGGGTTAGACCGGAAGGTCTAGTGAGATCCCCTTTTCCATGTAATTGCAGGGTGATGATCACCAAAACTCATTTATAATCAACTTTTCATATGAACAAATACATAACCATATAGTTCACATCAACCAATGCCCCTCTGATTTCCAAAGCCAAACCCTGACTTTATAAGTAATTCATTTAGCAAAAATAGGCTAGAACCTTCCAGGTTCCACATAACTCGCCTCTAAACACTTTTATTAATAACATAGTTATTTAAAACCTCTAGCCACAAGCCAATTATCTCTCTTCCCAAATAACATCATTACTATCATTTCCATTAAGAAACATGTTCCTGAATCTTTAAATCACAAAGAAATAGGGACTCAGAGCCATCATAATCTTAAAGGACATAATAGTAAGAGTTACATTAATAAACACACACACAATTGTCACCCTTATATCCAAAGGTACACCTCTCCTTGATATGCCACCCTTATCCCAAAGTACACCTCTCCTTGATATGCCACCCTTATCCCAAATTACACCTCTCCTTAATACACCACCCTTATTTCCTTATCAAAATCTGCAGGTTATTTCCTATCAGGACAAACCGAAGTCACAAACGTCCTGATGGAACATCATCTTTAGTTATAACCAGTGTTGGTTTCAAAGCAAACGTTGTGATAAGTCCATAAATCATACAAACATGTTGTAATCTTCAAGAATCATGATGAACATAAAAGGTAGAAATAATATTATTAAAGGATGATTTGATTGAGAGAGAGAGAGAGAGAGAGAATTACAGCACTAATCTTGATAATTCTGCTAATGATGATTGTTAATGACAATTACAAGGAAATTACTATTTATACTAGGAAATAGTAAAGGCTACACTATTACAAAACAATTACACTAAGGAGAAACTTGAATACAACTTTAAAGCTCTAACTTGAAGCCAATTACAAACATTCATTAGCAGTCGCGGACCGTGTACGAATAGGTGCTGATGGATCACCAATTATTTGATGTATTGGATGATCTCGGGTCCACTTCATGCTATGAGGTAAGGGAATATAAGAACTTTGATCTGAATTTTGATCAATATAAGAACTTGGGGAGTTTATAGGAGAAGGTTCAGGCGAAGGTTCAATATTAGAATTGACAGCGGGTTGAATATCTGATTGAGGTGAAATAGTAGCATCTTGTTCAACCAACACCTCTTGCACTTCAGAAGTTCCACCCTCTTCACATTGAACTGGATTGTTTGGATTCTCCATTTCTATCTCTTCATCGACTTCTTCTGCTTCCTCTTCTGTTTCAGTTACAGGCACATCAGGAGATGGACCTGATAACTGTTGTTTAGTTGAATTGTCCCTGATCAAAATAATAGACTGATTAGGCCTATTATCAAAATATTCTTAATAAAAGTGTTCAAATAAGAATTCAAAACAATTTTATTAGAGTTCAAAGACTCAGAAAGATCAAACTCAAATTGATCAGCTTTCCGCGAAGTATTAATTTTAAGTGCGGGTCCTGAACCGAATTGTTYAGAAGCCACATCAATGACTTCATCGAAAGATACGTTTACGCTCTCATTGATGACTTTGGTCCATTTATTGTAGACCCTGTATGCAGCTGAAGTCTTTGAGTATCCAACAAAAACTACTTCATCAGCTTTAGCAGTGAACTTCCCTCTGTCCTCTTTGTCATTCAGTATAAAGCATCTACATCCAAAAACTCGAAAGAAATTGATGTTAGGTATTCTCTTATTTATTATTTCATATGGTGTTTTACCAAACCTTTTGTTTACCAGTGAGCGGTTTTGGGTAAACAAGCAGTCGCTACTGCTTCAGCCCATAAGAATAAAGGAAGACTAGAACATGTAAGTAATGTTCGTGTCGCTTCCACTAGCGTTCTGTTCTTTCGTTCAACAACACCATTCTGTTGTGGTGTTTGGGCTGCCGAGAATGTGTGAGAAATACCAATGGATTCGAGATATGAACCGAGTGTCTTGTTCTTGAATTCAGTTCAGTTGTTCGTTCTGATTTTCTGAACTTGAAGTTGCAGATTATTTTGGACTGTCTTCAAGAAGGAAATTATTGTCTCGGTTGCTTCATCTTTGGACCACAAAAAGTGAACCCAGGTATATCTGGAATAGTCATCAACTATGACCAGCACATACTTTTTACCATTGATGCTTTGAATTCTCATAGGACCACAGAGATCCATATGAAGAAGATGTAGAGGACGTTCGGTATTGAACTCTGTCTTTAGCTTATGAGAAGCTTTCTTCAGTTTGCTCATTTCGCAAGCACCGCATACATGATCTTTATGAAACTTCAGTTTTGGGATTCCTTTGACCAAGTTGTTACAAACCAACTTGTTTAAATTCTTGAAATTCAGATGAGAAAGACGTCGATGCCATAATAAATTTTCTTTCAAAGAGGCCTTGGAAATTACACAGACATCAGTATCCACTTGTGTATTTGATAGATCAGTAGTGTAAAGATTTGATCGTTTGAATCTAGCTAAGAGCTCCTTACCATCAGAAGTACGGATGCTGCATTGGTTAGCTTTAAAACAGACTTCAAGATTTTTATCACAAAATTGACCTATGCTAAACAAATTATGTCCAAGTCCTTCGAAAAACAACACTTTCTTAATTGTTAAATTCCTAGAAATTACACCACCATATCCAAGGATAGGCGCGTATTGGTTGTTTCCAAATCTTACCGTACCTCCAAATGATTCAACAAAGTTTGATAGAAGTTCTTTTCTACTACTCATGTGTTTAGAACATCCGGAGTCTAAGAACCACACATGTCGGTTAACCTGCAAAATTGAATCAATTGGGTTTTGGTACCCATTTTAGTTTAGGACCTTTAAACACATATTTTATTGGCGGTATGCTATACGTACCGAACCAACGTTTTTTAAACATCACAGTATTAGATACAGAAGATACCACATAATGCATGAATTGGTAAGGTCTAAAAGAAGTAAAAGATTTAAGAAATTCATTCACTCTACACGGAGAACAATTATTTTTACTATTTCTAATAGCAAATAATTCATCAACTGAATATCTTTTTACAGAACTATTCAATTTCGAATCATTTAATACAGAATTAGTAAAATTATTCTTCTTCAGTTGAGTAGATGATTTGTCGTCTTCTTTTACTCTCCAATAAGATTTAAACTTCAATGGATTATTTGAAAAAGAAAAAAGAAAATGATTAGATTTACTTGAATTTCGAACATTCTTTTTCTTAGTAAGCTTTTTCTTCTGTTTCCTTGGATTCTTTTTGGTTTTATTCTTTTTATAATAAACATCCTCGGWAACAGGTTTGTGATTAAAACTGTTTTGAAAATCTGAAGGTAAGTCAGAATCCTCAGTCATATTGGTTTTAACAATAAATTCTTCATGACTGGGTAACTCATTTGTAAAATTAAACTTATCAACGTCATCATCTAAACAAACATCTGAATTTAAAATATTTGAAAATTTAATTTCTTCATTAAAAACATTTATTTCTTCTGAGTCATTAGCTTCACTTAAAAATTTGTCGCACGAAAAATACTCAGACTCAGCATGTTCCGTTTTATTTATAGAATTTTCTAAAGATTCAATTTTATCTAAAAATTCTTGTTTTTGTTTGTTAAATGAAAGTCTTTCTTCATTTAAAGTTTTTTCCAGCTGAGCCACTTGTTTTTCTAAAATAAAAGTAGGAATATAAGGTTTAGGTTCAATTGGTTTTGCTTCAAGATCTGTTTTTGAATAACTATGAATAAAATCTGTTGAAATTGCAGAGTCTTGATTTTTGTAACTTTCATTTAATTTTGAATAATTAAACGGAACTTGCATTTTGTCTTTTCTTTGACGATTAAGATCTTCTTTTTGTTCAACCTCATCAGAAGATTTTGTAAACTTTACTGAATAATCGGGACCGCAAAAAATATATTGAGAATTGTATAAGGTCGGGGCAGATYGTAAARCTTTTTCTAAAAATTTAGGATTTTCAAACCCCAACCCTTCCCGAGGATTAAAAACCTTGCTTCAGATGGTTTGTTTAGAAAGATGGTTTGATCAGTTTGTCCTCTTTTATATAAAATTTCTTCTTTTTCCTTTAGACTTTTATTTAACTGAATTATTTTTAAATCAAGCTTACTTATTTTGACAATTTGTTCTTCATTAACTAAAGCTAATGATTTATATTTTTCCTTCAAATCAGATAATTCGGAATTTAAAGCATTGAATTTTTCTTCAAATAAATTGGACTCAGATTTCAAAGATTTAGCCCAATTCAAATTTTCAGATATAATTTGGTATACTTTTTTTTTTGCGTTTTTTAATTGATCTTCAAAATTATTTGAACGCAATTTTTCTGATTTTAACTCTTGTTGGATAGTTTGAATTTGGAGTATCATCTTTTTCATCTGTTTGATGCATGATTGATGTACTACCTCATCATTCATCTGTGATTCTTCTCCTGGCAAATCATTATCTAATTTAGCCATCAAGCACACATGTGCAACAGCTTCAGTTTCTTCTTCTTCGTCTGTCAGATTCAACCAATGTTCATCCTCAGCCATAAGAGCTTTGCCGGCATCTCTTTGTTTGGATAGAAGAAATTTATTCTTGTAGTAGTCGGTATCTCGATTTACCGACTTCTTGCAATTAATAGCAAAGTGGCCTAGCTTACCACAGTTATAGCATTTGGTATTCTCATCAGCTACACTTTTGCTAAATTTCTTAATTTCTTCCGGCTTTTTCTCATATTTCTTCTCGAATCGCTTTTCTTCATATTTCTTCTTCTCGCCAAATTTGTCTTTGTATTCATACTTTGAGCCTGACGAGAATCTCTGATTGTTCGAGTGTGGCCTTTCTGAGAACTTCTTCTGGAATGCTTTGGTCAGCATTGCCATTGCTTGCTTGATCTCTGACATTTTAGAATCAGATTCTGAGCTGTTACTGTCTTMTGATTCAGACTCACTTGATTGACTAACCTCTTTGACTTTCTTTCCAGATATGCTTTTGAATCTCTTCTCCTTTCTCTCAGATATAAGAGCCAAAGGATCAGTAACTTCTTTCTCTTTCTTCTTTGCATTTCGGATCTCCAAAACATCTTGCTTATTTTGTTTCAGAGTTTCATATATCTCATGAATATCAATATCAGATAACTGCTTGTTAAATMTGATATGATTAGCAAATGGTTTCCACTCTGATTGGAGATTGTTAAGAAACTTAACATTTATCTCTAWAGTAGTTTTGGAAATTCCGTTCTTTGTCAGCTCGTTTAGCAGTCTGGCAAGTCTATTATATACATCATCAAGACTTTCTCCTTCTTTAGCCTTGAACTCTTCACATGTTGAAATGCAATTAGTAATCTTCAGCTGAGTTCCCACTTTCGAACCCATCATCATCTTCTCAATTTGAACCCACATGCTGTGACCTAATGATTTATAAATGTTAATGATAGTGTAGATATCATTAGTCAATGCTTGCATCATATAAGACTTGCAAAGCACATCAACATGGGCTCTTTCCTTTTCTTCAGATGAATATTGATGTTTCAGTTTAGGTACTTCCTGTTCAGGTATGCCTGCTACTATATCAGCTTCTACCACTAGGAAGAATTCAGCAGGACCTTCCATTAGAGATTTCATAATCAGATCTCCTTCTTTCATCCTCTCAATGAAGTTCAGAAATCTATCTTTCCACTAATTATAGTCACCACGAAAAAGAACACGAGGCTTGGGGTCAGTACCAATAGCCATTGCTTCTCTTGAACTCATCGTATCAGTTTGTATGAAAATAGGATCAACTGCAGTTCAAAGTTTGAATTAAAAGATCAGTTTACAAAAAAATATATCTGTTAAAATGTAAACTAGAATAAGCACACATTCAACACTTAGAAAAGTTAAGCACAAACACTTATCCGGATTAGTAATCCGGTCAAGTTTATTCGGTATAAGAGTCCGGTCAAAAAGATAGAATATTCAACAGGTTATCCGGATTAGAAGTCTGGGCAACAAGTAAACATAAATCGCTCAAATATTAAACCGTCCAATCAAATATTAAACCGGAAATTCATAAAGTCAAAATATTAAACCGATCAAAAGTCAAACACTGTCCAATCAAATACCATCCAATCAAAATATTACCAAGCGGATTCTAAACCACACAAACAATCAAACTTACCATCCGGATTGTTTAAACCGTTCAAATATCCGTTCAAGTTACAAACTTCTTACCAGCCGGATTCTTTAAACCGCACAATAAACCTTTCAAGTGTTCAACGGTTTACAAAGCGGATTCTTTAAACCGCACACTAATCCGCACAAGGTATCAACGGTTTACCAGCCGGATTAGTTAAACCGGTCACTTATCCATTCAAGCGTTGTCCGGTATAACCTATATCAAAACAACTCGAAAACACACGGATTTTAAATCGCACAAAAGTTAAGCGGATAACATCTTAAACCGTACAAGCTTTAAACAGACTAAAATTCAAGCAAAAACACAAAATTTCACACTTTTTACCAAAATTTTGGATCAAAACATGAAAAAATATGAATTTTGAAGAACTTTTTCCAGAATACGAAAAAATCAAATTTCGACTAATTCAGCCTTAAAACTTGTTTAAAATAAAAAATGGTGTGAATCAAGATTGTTCGATATGTAAAACCGAATCTAACGATGTAAATCTTTACAATTAAAACTGAAAATATTAACGATTTAGGCTAAAAAACCCAATCTGGACGAAAAAAATCAAGAACAGTGATGAACAGATCGATGAATCTTCAATAAATCATGCAAAAAATGGGCAAATCTGATGAATCTTCAAACCCAAACTGCTGCAATCTGCTTTGATACCAATTGATAAGTCCAGAAATCATACAAACATGATGTAATCTTCAAGAATCATGATGAACATAAAAKGTAGAAAGAATATTATCAAAGGATGATTTGATTGAGAGAGAGAGAGAGAATTACAGCACTAATCTTGATAATTCTGCTAATGATGATTGTTAATGGCAATTACAAGGAAATTACTATTTATACTAGGAAAGAGTAAAGGCTACACTATTACAAAACAATTACACTAAGGAGAAACTTGAATACAACGTTAAAGCTCTAACTTGAACCCAACACATTGTACAATATTTCTTTATCATTTTAGAAAGAACAAGAATGTCTTTAACATAATCCAATTTTGAATAAACAATTTATAAACTTATCCAGCCATCATAAAGGATTCCAACCGGACTTCATATCCTGTCAACCCCAAAGTCTGGTCAAGCTTTGGTCGGACTTCTTATCCGGACAATATTGCCAATATAATTCAACACATTTAAATCTGGTCAACACTTAAATAAGAATCAATTCATAAGCCTTAAATAGGTTAAATTCATGGCCGAACTTATTCTTCTGCGGTCAACACTATGGTCGGACAGGTTTTAATCCAGACAACACTACAACCGTATTCACTCTCCTCCGGTCAACACTATGACCGGACTCACTAGCTTCCAAATTACACTAACACTTTATCCCGCCAACACTATGGCCGGACACTTCCAATCCGGTCAACCAATTTTTATAGGAACAAAGAAAAATTTCAATATTTCAACGACAAATCTTATACATAAGATGTTTTAAAAAATTACTCACCTTATGCAATCTTAAGAGCAAGAAGAAATCCAACTTTAGTTCCAAATCAATGCAAGCAATCCGCCCAGAATACTTCTCAAAATTCCAAAGAGGCAAGAAACCTCTTCCTTTCACCCAACCCTCTTATTTATACGCTTCCAATTATGGAAGGGCGGCTATGAAGTTTTCTATTTAAATTAATATATTCCCATGTATGCATTTCATTTTATATACATACACATATACTTATGTATGGCTCATAATCATACATACTTTCATAAACTCATGCATACCTTCAAAACATATGGATACCACATTTCATGCTTCATACATACACATCTCATGCATATATTCATAGGATATGCATATACTCAATATTATGCATACATTTCCATGCATGAGAATATACATACTCACTTGATCAAATATAACAATTTTTTGTGCATTCACATAATCACATAATAATTACCTCAGGTGATAACCAAGACTCGGTTATCATATTATCCACCCCTTAAAAGAATTTCGTCCCAGAATTCTTTTGATCAAAGAGCCACAGTTACTCAGTTCTCATTTTTTATTCTAATTCCCAGGTTGCCTCAGATCTCTTGTGATGCCGGCACTGAACTTTTACCAGACTAATCTCTTTATTCCTCAGAACCTTGGTTTTCCGATCAGTTATTGCTTCTAGGGGTTCTACAAAATTCAACTTACTGTCTAACCTGACTTCTGGAAGGGGCACTACCAAACTCGGATCCGCAAAAAACTTATATAGATTAGACACGTGGAAAGTGTTATGAATTAAACTAAGCTCCTCTGGTAACTCCAACTGATACGTAACAATTCTGATTCGTTTGCAGATTCTGAATGACCTGATGTACCTTGGACTGAGCTTACCTCTCTTACCGAATCTGACCACCCCTTTCCGTGGTGAGACTTTCAGCATCACATAATCCCCCACAAGGAATTCAATCGGCTTACGGCGTTTGTCGACATAACTCTTCTGATGATCTTGATTTGTTTTAATCTTTCCCCTGATTTGCTCAATTTTCTCAGAAGTGACCTGTACAATTTTTGGCCCTGTTAATTTTGTTTCACCCACTCATTGCAACACAACGACATTCTACATTTACGACCATATAGAACTTCATATGGCGCCGCCTGAATGCTAGAGTGGTAGCTATTGTTTTAGGAAGATTCAATTAACGGAAGATGATCTTCCTATGATCCTTCGAAATCTATAACACATGCCCTCAACATATTTTCAAGAGTATGAATTGTACTTTGTTGATCCTCTCTCTCTCGATGATTTGATGATAATCCGTTTTACCTTATACAAACTATTTTATGTTTCTGTCTTTCAGTTGCAGCGATCATCACTGAGTTTGTTCAGTGATCACTGAGAATTATGTTATGTAAATCCATCAACGACAGCGACACTTCAAGAAGACAAAAATTACACCAAAGAACCTTCAACAAAAGTCAAAGACTAAAACTGAAGATTAGAGACTAACGAGTACGTGATCTTAAGCGGTATTCAATGATTATAACCTGGTCTACATATGTGTGAAGACTGCCCAAGCCTCAGCGAATGCTGAAGAGACCTATAGGTTATTCCAACATTTAGCGATCAAAAGAATCTTGTTGAGCACGATTGCTTTTGTCTTGTCCTTATACATACAAAGGACAAACCCATACCCTTTCTAGAGTATAGTACGGTATGGAGCCGATTAGTTGACTTTATTACCCACCAACTTTATGAAAGGATATCTGCTCATGAATAGGCTTTTATACTATTCACTGTAGCAAAGGACAAGTCTTTCTCTAAAGACTTGACACATGTTCAAACCCTACTACGTTGCATTAAATGTGCGTTTAACGCAATTGTTATAAATAGATGTGTTCTATCTCCATGCAAAAATACTCTAATACTTACTCTTGAACCCTAACTTACATTCATAAGCAAAAGAACACACATCTAAGAACACACATCTAAGAGCACAATAAGCTTATCTTCAAAAGCAAGTTAGAATCCCTTTTTGTGTTCTAAATAGTTATTACCCAGAAAGAACTAACATCCTTCTTAGTCTTTTACAACTAATCTTTTCTCTATTTGCTAACAATTAGTGTGTAACTTAGATTATTTAGATAGGTTATTTTTACCTTATCTTTTCGCAAACAATCTTGTAAAATCTGTATTGGTCTTTCTTTATCAATATATATTTTAAATTTGAAAAGTTTACTGTGTTTGTATTCATCCTCCCCCTTCTACAAACTATGATACACATCTTGTAGACCCTAACGGGACCAACAAGTGGTATCAGAGCAGTGTATTCTCTATTCTAGTTTTTTAGTTGTTTTTCTGCATTATATTATCATTTTCTCTAGATAATCTCACTGCTTTCAAATAGCTTTACAAAACACAAACACATACTTTCAAGATAATGGCTCTCTTGCCAAACCACCCTGTTTTATCCGAGATAAATTTAGTCTTTTGAAAAATAGGATGTCCCTCTTTCTGGAAGGTGTGGATCCTGAAATTCCACACTGTATAGAAAATGGACCATATGTTCCATATGCTATTTCTCCGGCTGTTCCGGAAATAGCTATGATTGCCGCAATTCCTGAATTGCAGATTCCAAAGCTCCCTCATCAATGGAGTGATGAAGATAAGAAGAAGATAGCTATAGACACTCGTGCTAGGTCTATAATAGCTATATCTCTTCCGGATGAGGTTTATCATTCTGTGATGAAGCTCAGAACCTCTAAAGCCGTGTGGGACACTCTATGTGTTCAATATAAGGGAACCTCTCAAGTTCAAGAATATAGGAAGATTAATCTAGTAAGACAATATGAAAGCTTTCTCTATGGAAAGAGTGAAACTTTGTTTGAAGTACATCAACACTTTAACTATCTTCTTATAGATTTAAAGACTTTAGGCAGGGAATATTCTAACTCTTAAACTTTGACAAAGTTTCTATAATGTTTTCTTGAGTCTTGGGATACTTATACCATGTGTCTCAAGATGTCCAATGACATGTCCTCTCTCTCTCTCTCTCACCACTCTCTATGGGATACTGCTTAATCATGAGCTGTCTCGTCAACTGAAAATAAATTTGATTAAGATTCCTGGGAAATGAAGACTCTATTAACTCTAATATCTGAAGATACTTCAACTAAAATCCCATCATCTTCTTCTTCTCTTCCTTCTGTTGTAGTTACTGAGTTAGATTCTGCTAACTCTGAGGATTTGTCAGAATCTAATCTCACAGATTTTGATGAATCACTGGCGCTTTTAACTAAATCTTTTAGGAGATTCACAAATAAAAGTAACCTTGGCAGATCTCCTTCGCTGACCATAAAGGAAAAGCCAAAGTCTGATAAGATAGACAAGGCTTCAACGATCTGCTACAACTGTCACCGCAAGGGTCACTTTACCAGTGAATGCAGGTCCAAGAAGGCTATGATGCCATTTCAAAAACCCCATCCTCCTTCAGAACTAAGGATGATAAATACCTAAAGCTGAAAAAGAAGTATAAGAAGATGAAGAACTTCCAGCGAAAGGCCAAGGGTCTCATCTCTGAAGAGCACGACTGGGTTGATTCATCTGATGAATCATCATCTGATAAGGAAGATTCGACCTATCTCTGCTTAATGGCCAAAGATGTAAAAGAAGTAGCTTCAAAGACATCAACTTCTAATGATCCCTCATCATCCTCACCTGCTATGGTATGTCTCCTAAATGAACCCTCTTCTTCCTCTTCTTCTAGCCTATCAGCATTAGACATGTTGATAGTAGACCTTTAGAATGCCCTGAATGGCAAGTCTAAAGTAGAAATGCTTAATCTTGATCTTCACGAACAGTTGAAGATTTGTCAATCAAAGATCAAAGAGCTGACTAAGGTTGAAGAAAACCTTAAGGATCAGGTCATTGTGCACCAAACCATCACTGTCGAATACAAACAGGCTATAGCTGAGTGTGAGCAAGTAATTGCTAAACTCAAGGCTAAGAAGGCTATCATAGAAGGATGGTGCAAAGCCTCTGTCAAAGCCTCAGAGATCATTAACACCCAGATCCCTGCCAAGAAAAAGACTGGTCTAGGATTCTCCTATGATCAGGAAGACAGTGTCACTGACATGTCCATGCTCAAGTTTGGTACCTTTGTCTCTATCATTCCTGAAACTTTTTCCTCTTAGTCTTCTTTCACTGAGAGTCATCTTAAAGAAACTCCTTCGAGTTTAGGTTGCAAAGACAAGGGTACATCCATTGTCAAAGCACCTCTTCCCAAGAAGAATAACAAGTCAAATAGATCTAAATCTATTCCCTCAACTTGTAAACCTTGTTTTTCTTCAAGGACTAAGAAATTGAATCTTCTCAGAAATCTAAGTCTCAACTCAAGGTGAACGCTTCACCTAAGGACTCCAAATCCTCAACAGTATCTCCTAGAACTAATGAGAAGGGAATCCTTGGAGCTGGTTCCTCTTCAAATCTGGTACTTCCTGGCCCTAAAGCTATCTTCAGCTATAAAAACTGTAAACACTTTGGTGAAACTAAACACATTGCCACTAAGTGTCCTTCTGCCGCCAAGGCTGGTCCACAACTATATTTTCCCCTTTCATTTCATGATTCCATAACTCCATTTCTAACTTTTGGAGTTCACTTCTTAGGCAGTATTCATCCTTGAGTAGTTTCTTAAATTCTTCCCAAGAAAGTTGGTTAGCCGTTTCTCGACCCCTAGTTTGCACTAAAGTATTCCACCAAGTCAGTGCCTGGCCTTGTAGTAAGCATGCAGCATATTCTACCTTGTTTGCCTCAGTGTATTTACTGATGTGGAGGACAGATTCCATACCCTCTATCCAAGTCAATAACCCTACAGCCCCCTCAGTTCCCCGAAATTTCTTTGGGTTGCAAGATCTGAAAGATTTATATGTGCATTCTCTAGGTGCTCTTGGTTCGGGATTTGATGACTGGTTAGTGTTCAGACCTGCCGCTACTTGACTAACGATATTGGGGAGTGCGGCCATAATTTGTTCAGACACAAGTCTTGCGACTTCAGGATTCTCTTTTCTTGGCAGCATTTTCAAAATTCTTGATCAAACAGGAATTTATTAATTCAGGTTCTAAGCAACTAAAAGATACATAAGATATTCATCTTTAACATATATTGGTACGGAATAATATTATATATAATAACAAAACAACCATGTCTTAAAACAACAATTCACAAAAGTCTAACATTGGTTATAAACCAATTAACAAGTTCTTAAATCCAAAAGAGTAAAGGCTTAATACTATCTAGCCTTTCTATAGAAACATCCAACAAACCACGAGTCCTAGCATCAACATCGCCACCATGCTCGCCAGCAAACATCTATACAATCTTCTAACCTCCATTCTAGTGTCAAGTGCGGCATGCCGCGCCCTCATTAGACACTGATCATGCATCTCCAATATGTCGGATATGCTATTCAGGATGTAGTGATGATTACTCAATCTGGATTGGAGGACATATGACTGTGATGCAAGGCCTTGTACCCATTCTCGCTCTAAATTAGTCATACATTGATTAAGTGGTACGGGTACGCCAGTCACAAATTGAGGTGTCTCATTTCTATTATGTGGTTGGGATGATTCTCCTCTTGCACTAGTGGAGTTTCCAAAGGTCACCCGACGGGGTAACTGAACACTCATTCTGGCTGTGACCCTAATCCTTGGGCCATGAAAAGTTTGTGGTGGAATATCGGGCACTGGCTCTGATGGGGGAATATAGATGCAGATGATGAAGCAGGTGTTTCGCTAGTCGCTGTGTCCTCATGCTCATATGGGTCTACTTCTTCATTGATGGATGAGTTCCTTCTGGATCGGTGAACCACATAACCGGATTCGTCTGCCGAATATTCACTAGGAGCAGATGATGCCATAGTGATCTACGATATTAACAATCTTAATTATGAAATGTACCATCTATAAGTGCTTAGTTTATAACAAAAGCTTCTAAGCAAGGCTAGGGGAGGCAATCTAGCTAGACCCTTTGGATAGCCAAAGTCTCTGGTTGCATTACCAGACTTAGAAAAAATTTTGGGTTCTAGTTCATCGGTCCTCTGGTTCAACTTACATACTTAGAAAAGTAATGGGTTTCTCGTCCATCGATCCCCTGGTTCCACATACATACTTAGCAAACCAATGGAATTCTAATTCATCGGTCGCTGGTTTAACATCCATACTTAGAAAAATAATGGATGACTCGTCCATCGGTCCTCTGGTTTCACATACATACTTAGCAAGCCAATGGAATTCTAATTCATCGGCCTTTGTTCAACATCCATACTTAAAAAAATAATGGATGACTCGTCCATCGGTCCTCTGGTTCCACATACATACTTAGCAAACCAATGGAATTCTAATTCATCGGCCGTTGGTCCATCTAACCAGCGCTTCTGGTTCAACATGGACGCTTAGCGATATAAGGAATTTCTAATTCATCGCCTCTGGTCTTTCTAACCAGCGCTTCTGGTTCGTCTAGGGCGATGGATATTCAAAATTTATGCAAACACACACACAATCATGCTTTTCACAACAATTTCTTAATTGGAGCATATTTTTAATACAACCGATTAAGTTCTCTATTATATGTAAATTAAACATAGGTGATCAGGCTTTGTTTAATTGATATGTAATAATGTGACCCGCTTTGTATATATATATATATATATTTAAATCACTTGAAAACTGTTTTGAAAATATTTGGTTATAGTTTGTGGTTTTTAAGGAAAAAAACCGGTGTTCTCTATAACTAAGGCTCTGATACCAAATCTGTCACACCCCGTTAAAGCGGAAACACGAGATGTAACAAGTAAGCGTGTCACAGCAACATATATTAAATAACACCATAAGTTTTACAAGATTACATCCATAACCAAGTTGGTGTTTGAATACTTCAAAACAAAGTTTACAAAATACACAAAATCATTGTTGTTACAAATATGCTCCAAAAACTTCACTTCTTTACATATTTCCTGAAAAGCATGAAACATATAACAATGTCAACTACAAGGAGTTGGTGAGTTCACAGGTTTTCGTATGCACAAAACTATTTACAATGCATAAATCATTTCTTGCAAACTAATACATGAACTTGCACATGCTAAATGTAAATATATAACAATGTTTAAAACTTGAGACGCTACTGAGCCTTTCCTGACCAATGTGCCCCATTATTTTACGAACGACCATAAGTAGCCCGTGTACTCACTTAGGTCCCACAGTTCATAGCAGTACTAATTCAATGGTGGTCCAAATTCCACATGATTAGACTAATAAAACATATGTAATGTGCACCCCTTTCTGGGTGGGACTGTCAACACAATAGCGGCTATCCACAAATACCACGGCTCGGGGACATGCCCGAGTTAACAAGTAGCATTTACGAATGGGGACTTTATTTGGAAATATATTCTCAAGTACATCAATTTATCATTTATATCATAGTGCAAAACAGTCAATATTTCATGACATAAACAAATCTTGACTAAACAGTTCTTTAGTCCAACAGTTTTATAAATAAACAGTATACTTTGCATAACTTCATGCTTTTCCTCCAGTTTAAATAAACAAAAAGCATTAAAAGTGGGGCCGTGAATATTCACTAGTTTGCTGTTTTGAATATCCTAGAGCTTGACAATGCTTGAAGCTCTAATCTCCACCCTAGACTTTCCTAAACAGTCCAACATCCAGAAATTAGATCACCTATAGGTTATTAATAAAGATAAAGTCAAATTATATCTTATGTAATGCCAATGAGTTTTTATGAATTAAAGTTTATACTTATATTATTTGCTCTAAAAATAGTCCAGAAATTATACATTTTAAAAATCAAAGTCCTTTGCACATAAAGCTGCCATTTGGATAGAATGTAAATTTTATTTCTGTAATTTTGGTCTCACAAATCACTGTCAAAAGGAACCTTCCATAACTCTTTTTGAGTCCAAATTTCTATATCATCAATAGTAATGAGTTAAACAGATTTCTCCCGAATATCAAGAATTTTGGATGGGTTTAATGTACTCATTATTACCCTAAAACTTTGAGTGACACAGTCCTCAAGACAGATTGCACACTCTTCGAGTGACGGCCATTTGGTGGGTCTACACTCATCATCTTTAGCCATTTTTACTTTATTTTTAAGCTAACACATAAGGCTAACTTCCAGAAAAAGAATCACCCATTTTCATTGAGTTTTGAAGGAGATATGACCGTTTTAAAATGCATGCAAGATTCTGTCAGCATTGCTCTTTTTGCACCAWAATCTTGTATCAAGAACTTGAAGGCTCAAAATGTAATATATTTGAGTGAGACCAGTTGCATTAGAAAGATAACTCATTAAAATAAGATCTAAAAAAAACCATTTTGGAGGAATAACCAGAGAGATATGGTCGTCCAAAGTAGGTTTTATCTACTGTCAAGTGTGATGTTGCACACTTATTTTGTTCTAAACATTTGAAGGTTCAAAACTTCTTCATTTTACATGATTCTAGTTGGAAAAGAATCATAACTCATCAAAGTACGTTTTAGAAGAAAAATCAGAACATTTGGACTTCTATTTTGAAAGATACAGTCGACACAAGTGCTAACAGAATCTGTCTGTTTTCAAAATACATCTTTTAATGATTAAATTCCACATGCAATGTGGTTTTATCCTACTTTCTTAGAGTTCTAAGTTCGTGGATCATAGATTATCATCATTTTAAAGACATTTTCATGTCTTTGATGTATAATCTCCCCATTTGATTTCTCCAGAAAATTTAATTACAAAAATCAAGAAGAAGGTGTAGAAAATGAGAATCATTGTTATTATACAAAGGTAAGATAACTAGTCTATGTTGGACCGAAAACTAGGGAACCGCCCACATGATATTGTCCGCTTTGGGCTGCCCCTCTCGGCAACAACCCTTCACGGCTTTAAAACGCGTCACTGGTAGGAGTAATATCCCCCCTTCCTTATAAGGAAGACGAATACCCCTAGCCTCACCGATGTGGGATGCTTCTGGATTGCTACAGGAGCGTTGGGTTTAAGAATCGCGGATTTGACCGGCTCAAGGGAACGATGAGGCGGAAGTCCCAACATTCCCCCCCCCCACATTGGTGCGGCTCTAGCTCTGATACCAATTGTTGGACCGAAAACTAGGGAACCGCCCACATGATATTGTCCGCTTTGGGCTGCCCCTCTCGGCACCAACCCCTCACGGCTTTAAAATGCGTCACTGGTAGGAGTAAGATCCCCCCTTCCTTATAAGGAGGACGAATCCTCCTAGCCTCACCGATGTGGCATGCTCCTGCATTGCTACAGGAGCGTTGGGTTTAAGAATCGCGGATTTGACCGGCTCGAGGGAACGATGAGGCGGAAGTCCCAACAGTCTATTACCTTTTGCTTGAAATCTTGAATATTCTTCAAGATTGACAGCTTTTTAATGTTGTTTGAAGATGAAATCGGCTAGAGGGGTATGGTTTAGAGAGAGAGAGGTTAGTGAGAAGGAAAGGTTTATGCAAAATGAAGGTAAAAAATGGGAGTTTTAAAAGAATATAGAGTATTTATATGTGGGTTTAAAGAAAGAAAATGGGTTGGCCTTATCAGAGCCCAAGTCCATACTTGTTTATTTTTATTTTTATTAAATGAGGCCCATTTAAAGTAAAACATAAATATAATTGTCAAATACTGATAAAATATCAGTATTAGGTCAAAATTCCAAATTTTTTGTAAAATTATTTGGACATTCAAATAAAACTTTTTATAATTTAATTTGGACTTTTATAATATAAACTTTATTTTGTTTGGAGAATTTTAATGAATTTGGTATTACATAAGTTAACTTTATCAGTTACCCATCGAAATAGGATTTTCTGAACTATATTTTGGGAATTAAGTTAGATGAATTCTAATCAACATGACTAGATCCTAATATAATTTTTAATTTTAAAAATCCTATAAGCTGCTAACCTGACGCCCAAAAATGACGGATGTCACATGACCAGACCTTATTTCTTAAGAAAGTTAAAGGTCATATCATTCTAGTGTAAATTTATGTTGATGATATTATTTTTGGTTCCACTAATCCCTCTTTATGTTTTCGATTTGCTGGTCGCATAAAGAAAAAATACCAGATGAGCATGATGGGAGAACTAACGTTCTTTTTAGGTCTCCAGATCAAGCAATCAAATAAAGACATCTTTATCAGTCAAAGTAAGTATGTCTACGACATGCTGAAGCAGTTTGATTTATCAAATAGCTCATCTATGAAGACTCCAATGGCTCCTTCACTCTCTCTAAACAAGGATCCAAATGAAAAGCCTGTAAACGTAACTGTTTATAGAGGAATGATTGGCTCCCTGCTGTATCTCACAGCAAATCGACCAAATATCATGTATTCTACTTGCTAATGTGCATGATATCAATCTGAACCTAAGGAATTCCATCTGATCGCCGTGAACGCATTTTAGATACCTGAAAGGAACTCCTAACTTGGGTCTCTTATACTCTAAGGGTTCAGGTTTTGACCTAATAGGTTATTCGAATAGTGATTTTGCAGGTTGCAAGATCGATAGGAAAAGCACCACTGGAGGCTGTCAACTTCTAGGTGGAAAGTTGGTGAGTTGGACAAGTAAGAAGCAAAACTCAGTGTCCTCATCAACCGTTGAAGCTGAACATGTAGCCGCTGGAAGTTGTGCCCAAGTTCTTTTGATGAAAAACTAGCTGAAAGACTACGATCTTCAGTTCTCAACGATTCCTATCTATGGCTATAGCACCAGTGTTGTTGCAATCACAAACAACCCTATACTTCACTCCAAGACCAAACATATAGAGATCAGATGTCATTTTATTAGAGATCATGTTATGAATGGTGATATTGAACTTCACTTTATTCCAACTGATTATCAGCTCGCTGCCTTTTCAGCAAGCCTTTTGATGAGACAATATTTAACATCTTGATCAGCGAACTGGGATGCTAAACGCTGAAGAATAATTTTCTTTAGCTATACACATCAATCAGTAAGTGAAATGATTCAGTGCTCTATCACTATCACTGAACTCTTGAGTAAATGTATCTACTCTATCGAAGGTATGTTTAGTTGTTCTTTTTCTTAAAACTTAAAACAGTCACTGAAGCTTTCCTTCTTCAGTGATCAAAATGTTTTAAAAGTTTGTTTCAGTGATTCTTTCATTCGCTGACCATTATTATGTAAGTATATCTCTTTTATACTTATCTTTTCTTAGAATCAAAACGATCACTGAACCTTTCTATCTTCTATGATTCCAATGTTTTTAAATGTCAGTTTCAGTGATTCTCTTATCACTGACATTGAAGTCCTTGTGAAAATATACTCTAAGTTATTTTCAGTTCTTAAACTTGAATCCATCACTGAAGCTTTTCTTCTTCAGTGATTAAAATGTTTTACAAAAGGTTTATTCATTGATCTTCCTATCACTGAATGTTACTCTTCAAATTTCTTATAAATCTTTTCGTTTTAAAAATAAATAGTTAACGAACCGTCTTAATGACGACATTCTCTGTTTACAATATGAAACGCTTTGAGACGCGAAAAAAAGGTCTGACGCACGCGGCCTCCTTTATCTTCCATCCAATCATGGATGAAAACGTGCCATATTTCTCATCATGGCCTTTCTTCAACCGTTGCATTTTTCCTCTCTCCTACTTTGCTTCTACCTATAAATATGAGATCTCTTCCCTCATATTTTCTTTAAGCTTACAAAAATCTTTGACGAAACTCTGCCAAAAAGAGTTTGCAAGCAAGAACTCAAGAACACTAAGAACTCGAATCCTTCGACCTTCTTCTCAAACTACTCAAAGGTCGATACTTATTTATTTGTTTAAACTTAGAATTGTTCTTCTTCTTTCTATGAAACATATGTTTGAGATTTTAAGAACCTTGTTCTCTTAGAACACAAACAGAAAGAATATTAACACATTCTTATTCTTGGTTATAATCTTGTTTCAAAAACACTAATCTACTTGAAAAACCCTAATATCTCGTTTGTGATTTTTTCAAAAGAAGTTTTATTGTTCTAAAACTTAAAATGATAACAAATCTTGGACAAATAACAACTGTTTTTCTTTCTTATTTTCTTAACATAAACAGACAATGGATGATAAGAATGTTAACTTCTCTGTTGAAGACATCTCCTTCAAGGCTAACAACCAGGTTGCCTTGTTGGACATTCCAACCAACAAGACTATCTACGAGGATGCTGTTGCATTCCTTCGAATGTCCCCAGTTGCCTTTGCTCTCAACCATGAACCTGTCATGGTTTGGAAGGCCCTTCAGCAGTTCTGGTTGACTTCTGAGCTGCTGCAAGAATAAGACAAGCATGGTCGTCAGGTGGAGAAAATCTCTTTCACCTTTAATCGGATGACTGTTAGCTTTTGCGTGGCCACTCTTAGGCACGCTCTACGATTTCCCAAGGGTCCCTTCGACAACGAACCCTCCACTGCTGAAATCATTTCCTGCCTCGATGCCATTGTCTATCAATGGCCACTCAAGAAGGACTCCAGCGAGCCACTCAAGTCATTGTCCAAGATCGAGAAAAACAGAATGTCAGCAGTCTGGCAATATCTCTTATCCCACTTCATCCAATCTATGGATGGAAAGACTGGTGGATAGGATCAGGCCTCCTGTGTCGCCCTCATGGTTGGAGTATCAGCGATTCAACGTTGCACGATCAACTACGGTGATATCATTTTCGATGACCAAGCGCTGAAGCTAAACAAGCGCCATCGAAAGAAGGTGGTGCCTTACACCAGGTTCCTCTCCATGGTTTTAGCCAAGATTTTTGGCGAAAAATACTCCAAAAAAGGTAACCTCCCTGTCTGCAGGCTTGGATCCAGGATTCTGGATCACAAGCTCAGGGATGGAGATGTTGCACAATCTTTAGTGGTGCAATTCTCTTCCGTCCCTCCTTCTCCTCCTTAGGTGGTGAAGACAAAGGCAAACCCCCTTGCGTCTATACCAGCCACCAAAACCCCTTCTTCTAAATGTCCAGCACAACCAACTCTTGATTCTCCTCAGAGAACGAAGAAGGCCAAAAAATGGATAGCCACATCTCTAGCTGTGACCTCTCAACAAGTCTTAGCTATTGAAACAAGCCTTACCCCCGAGGCACTTTCCGCTAGCTTCCCAAGCTCTTCAGTGATCCCTGACATCACTGTCGTTTCAGTGGCACCAACCTCAACCTCATTAGTTACTCAAATCACTGAAGGTATGAATATCAATCGCCACCGCCTGAACACCTACAAACTCTCCCAACCATCTTCTCATCCCCTCCATCCTTGGTCTCAACACATGTCGATAAATCATCAGTGCCAGTCCTCCCTGATGATGAGACATTCACCACTGGACCTGAGGTAGCTCCTCTCGAGACAACTTAGCATACTGGTGCTCATCCTCATGAGTGCACCATGGAGCATACCAGCAATAATCCTTTGGATATTGCTGATGACCCCTCAGGTATTCCATCTTCCTACCCTTTCATTTCTTCTAACCCAGAGCTTCTTTTTGCTCACTCTCCTTCTTTTTCAAGTCCGTCTGAGGCTCAAGCCATGGAGCAAGAAGAAGAGGAATACGACATGGCGATGGATGTCAAGCTCAACCTCCCAGCCGTCGAGACTATCCTAATAAAGATGGACGAAGTCCATAAGGACATGCCTCACAAGGAAGACATTATTGCCGACCTCTCAGCCGTCAAGGTTGAAGTCCAAGATGTCAAGAGCCAACTCTTCTCTCTAGAAGAGCTTGTAAGAGCTAATGCTGAAGCCATAACTGCTCTCACAAGCAGGGCTGATGAAGCATATACTCAGTCTCTCTAGCAGGCGGAGCTCCTACAACAAGTCCTGGTCGCTCTTCGCCAACAAGCACCAGTGACTCATCCATCTTTCACTGCTTATGACTGCGCTCAGCTTCATGAGATGCGAGAAGAGACGAACAGCCTGGCCAGCGCTCTGACTCGGCTAGAAGAGATGATGGTCGTCCAAATTCACAGCATAGACCAACTCTCTGGCATATGCTCTCAAGCCTTAGCCAGAGAGGGGCAGATAAGGTTGCCTGCGATATTCTAACCTCCAATGAAACTGTTATATTTGAGGACGTTGATGCCATTCGAGCTGAAGCTCGTGATGATGACCTTCCCATCACCTCTGCACCTGTTGTTGGTGATGTGGAAGATGAAGATGATGAAGAAGATGATGAGAAAGGTGATTCTCCTGATCTCCCTGACTTCGGCAGTGATCTAGATGATGACGATGACGACGACGATGATGTTGAAGATGACTTCACCATCTAGTTTCAACGTCCAACAACTGCCACCAAAGGAGTTGACCTTAGGGATTCCGCATCCCAGGGGGAGCAAATGGAAGAAGCATCAGCACCAGAAAGGAACCGTGGCCCTACGTCGAAAGGCAAAGGCGTCGCTGAAGAAGGGAGTTTAAAGGTACTTTTCCAATTCTCTAAACCCTTATTTGAAGACTCCACCTCTTAGGTAGTTATCATTTCCATGTATCAACTCGAGATACCATCTACTACCTGTAGTCGGCTGGAATGGGTCTTTGAGAACCCTACCCCCAACACCCCCACCGACTAGCAGATGACTCAGCTCAGGGAGTCACTCGACCAGACTAGAGTAAAAATCCCTCTTCGTACCTCTAATGGTGGTGAGATTGACTTCCTGACCGAAGCTGAAAGACTAGAGGCCTTAAGAGCCGAGGAAGAACTAGAACTTCAAAGAAAGAAGATTGAGAACAGCCTAAAACTGGCCAAGTCTCTAGCTGAGAAAATTCTTCCCAAGAGAAAGTCCAAAAAAAAGGTGACTGTTGTCCAAGCCCAAGCTAAGCTCCTATCTCTTGTAGAAGCTGAGCATGAGAAGAACTTGAAGCTGGCTGAGCGGGACAAGCGCTGGAGCGAAGAAAGTATGAACAAGGGAATCAGTCCTCACCCAATTAAGAGCGTCAACATCAGCGGACGATCAAAAGATGGTGGGATGGTGCTCTCAATGCTCATCACCAGGGACAATCTTGATGTCGTGACCGAGTACCCCCCCCCCCATCTAGGCGAGTATGACTACAACGAATGGTTAGAAATCAAACAAGCTATTCTGCGCTCCAAATCCAGATATAAGCTGATTATCAAAGACATCATCAGCGAGCTGATCAAGAAGGTGTCCAGGTATGTCGCAGTCCCTAAAAGGCCCAACGCTGAAGAAAGGAGGAAGAAAGAAAAGACCTTCAAGTCCTAAAGTTCTCATTAGATAAAGTCCTAGAGGATTCTGTGAGTCCAGACATCTCTATGCTAAATCTTATATTGCCAGACAAGGGTCCTTATGTGTCCAACACTATGCATTTCAAATCTGAATCACGACTTATATTCCTTGACTTTGATGGTGAAGTAAGATTTCAGAGAATGTCTGAGTTACATCTATGCCCAATGGAACACCTCGTATATCTTAGGTTTTGGCTAGATGATGACTTAAGAGGAAGAGTTATGGACCGAAAGATAAGAAGGGAGGTTCTACATCGAAAGGAGCTTGGAGATAATATACCAGGTTACATCAAGCTGAGCGACTTAGACTAGTTTATTTTCTTTGTAGTATTGTCCATGTGCTGTAAACTATATCCTATATCTACTTTCAGTGATTAGTCTTATATTGTGTAAGTGTAGACATGTACCGAAACACTTGTAATATTTCCCTTGACTTTAATATAAGTATTTTATGTGCATCACTAAAAAAGATCCCTAAATAGAGTAATAGGGACACAAGTCTATGAGTTCCAGTGTTACTCTTACATTCACTAAAATCTATAAGTCAGTGAATATGTTTTTAGTTTCAGTTTCCCTTGTAATTTTTCTTAGACTTAAACTTAAGAAAATTTTCAAAGTAAAGACTGACTCACTGAAAAAGATACCAAAACAGTTAAAAGGGACATGTACTTTATATGTAACTTTTCCTTACTGTTATTTGATAAGACAACTTTCTTTATGTTGTCTTGTTGTCATCAAATAAGGGGAGATTGTTGATCCTCTCTCTCAGTGATTTGATGATAATCCACTTTACTTTATACGTAGTATGTTATGTTTCTGTTTTTCAGTTCCAGCGATCATCACTGAGTCTGTTAAGTGATCGTTGAAAACATGTAATGTAAATACATAAGTGACAGCGATACTTCAAGAAGACAAAACTCACACCAAAGAACCTTCAGCAAAAGTCAAAGACTGAAACTAAAGATTAGAGACTAGCAAGTACGTGATCTGAAGGGTATTCAGTGATTACAACCTAGTCTATATATGTATGAAGACTTCCCAAGCATCAGCGAATGCGAAGAGACCTTCAGGTTATTCCAGCATTCAGTGAACAAAAGAAGCTTGTTGAGCATGACTGCCTTTTTCTTGTCCTTATACACACAAATAACAAACCCATACCCCTTTCTAGAGTATAGTACGGTATGGAGCCAATTAGTTGACTCTACTACCCACCAACTTTATGAGAGGATGTCTGCTCATTAATAGGCTTTTGTACTATTTAGTTTAGCGAAGGACAAGTCTTTTTCTAAAGACTTGACACGTGTTCAAACCCTACTATGTTGCATTAAATGTGCATTTAATGCAATGGCTATAAATAGATGTATTCTATCTCCATGTAGAGATACTATAATGCTTACTCTTAAACCCTAACTTACGTTTACAAGTGAAACAACACACATCTAAGAACACAAAACGCTTATCTTCAAAAGCAAGTTAGAATCCCTTTTTGTAGTTTAAATAGTTTCTTACCCAGAAAGAACTAATATTATTCTATGTCTTTTACTTATGTGTAGAAGTAATGAAGACGAACAAGTGATGAAGAACCAGAAGGCCGATGGAAGACTTCAAGGCAAAATGGCTAAGTCCACAATACAACCAGAGGGTCGATGAATCGACCAGAGATGCGATGGAAAGAGCATCTTTATAGCTCCTCTGGTTGAAACACTTGGAGTTTTCTACACTAGCTCAACCAGAGGCATGCGATGAAGATATGAGGATAAGGTTGAAATAGCGCCCCTCTGATTTCCAAAGCCAAACCTTGACTTTATAAGTAACTCATTTAGCAAAAACAGGCTAGAACCTTTCAGGTCCACATAACTCGTATCTAAACACTTTTTTTAATAACATGGTTATTTAAAACATTTAGGCATAAACCAATTATCTCTCTTCCGAAATAACATCATTACTACCATTTCCATTAAGAAACATGTTCCTGAATCTTTAAATCACAAAGAAATAAGTACTCGGAGCCATCGTAATCTTGAAGGACATAATAGTAAGAGTTACATTAATAAACGCACACACATTTGCCACCCTTATATCCAAAGGTACACCTCTCCTTGATATGCCACCCTTATCCCAAAGTACACCTCTCCTTGATATGCCGCCCTTATCCCAAAATACACCTCTCCTTAATATGCCAACCTTATTTCCTCATCAAAATCTACAGATTATTTCCAATCAGGACAGACCGAAGTCACAAACATCCTAATGGAACATCATCTATAGATATAACAAGTTTTGGTTTCAAAACAAATGTTGTATAATCTTTCTTTATCATTTTAGAAAAAACAAAAATGTCTTTAACATAATCCAATTTTGAATAAACAATTTATAAACTTATCCCGCCATCATAAAGGATTCCAGCTGGACTTCATATCCGGTCAACCCCAAAGTCTGGTCAAGCTTTGGCTGGACTTCTTATCCGGACAATACTGCCAATATAATTCAACACATTCAAATCTGGTCAACACTTAAATAAGAATCAATTCATAAGCCTTAAAGCGGTTAAATTCATGACCGGACTTATTCTTCTCCGGTCAACACTATGGTCGAACAGGTTTTAATCCGGACAACACTACAGTCGTATTCACTCTCCTCCGGTTAACACTATGACCGGACTCACTAGCTTCCAAATTACACTAACACTTTATCCGGCCAACATTATGGTCGGACACTTCCAATCCATTCAACCAATTTTTTTAGGAACAAAGCAAAATTTCAATATTCCAATGACAAAATCTTATACATAAGATGTTTTAAAAAAGTACTCACCTTATGCAATCTTAAGAGCAAGAATAAATCCAACTTTAGTTCCAAATCAATGCAAGCAATCTGCACATAATACTTCTCAAAATTCAAAAGAGGCAAGAAACCTCTTCCTTTCACTCAACCCTCTTATTTATATGCTTCCAATTATGGAAGGGTGGCTATGAAGTTCTCTATTTAAATTAATATATTCCCATGTATGCATTTCATTTTATATACATACACATCCCCACATATAAAACTCATGCATACATACATATGTATGGCTCATAATCATGCATACTTTCATAACTCATGCATAACTTCAAAACATATGCATACCACATTTCATGCTTCTTATATACACATCTCATGCATATATTCATAGGATATGCGTATACTTAATATTATCTATACATTTCCATGCATGAGAATATACATACTCACCTAATCAAATATAACAATTTTCATGTATTTACATAATCACATAATAATTACCTCAGGTGATAACCAAGACTCAGTTATCACATTATCCACCACTCAAAAGAATTCCGTCCCAGAATTCCTTTGATCAAAGAGTCACGGGTACTCAGTTCTCATTTCCGATTCTAATTCCCAAGTTGCCTCAGATCCCTTGTAATATCGCCATTGAACTTTTACCAGACTGATCTCTTTATTTCGCAGAACCTTGGTTTTCCGATTAGTTATTGCTTCTGGGGGTTCTACAAAATTCAACTTACAGACTAACCTGACTTCTAGTAGAGGCACTGCCAGACTTCCCTAGATTAGACACATGGAAAGTGTTATGAATTAAACTAAGCTCTTCTGGTAACTTCAGCTGATATGTAACCATTCCGATTCGTTTGCAGATTTTGAATGGCCCGATATACCATGGACTAAGCTTATCTCTCTTACCGAATTTGATCATCCCTTTCCTTGGTGAGACTTTCAACATCACATGATCTACTATAAAGAATTCAATCGGCTTACGACGTCTGTCAGCATAACTCTTCTGATGATCTTGTGTTGTTTTAATCTTTATTTCGATTTGCTCATTTTTCTCAAAAGTGACCTGAACAATTTCTGGCCCTGTTAATTTTCTTTCACCGACTTCCTTCCAACACAATGGCGTTCTATATTTACGACCATATAGAACTTCATACGGTGACGCATGAATGCTGGAGTGGTAGCTATTGTTGTAGGCAAATTCAATTAACGAAAGATGATTTTCCCATGATCCTCCAAAATCTATAACACATGACCTCAACATATCTTCAAGTGTTTGAGTTGTTCTTTCACTTTACCTGTCAGTTTGTGGATGATACGCCGTGCTCAACAGAATATGAGAACCTAGAGCTTTCTGAAAACTTTCTAAGAATTTTGAGGTAAATCGACTATCCCTGTCTGAAATGATGGATAAGGGAACCCCATGTCTGGTCACAATCTCTTCAATATAAGTCTTTGATAACCTTTCTAAACGAATAATTCTCTTTTATCGAAAGAAAGTGCGTAGATTTTGATCGACAATCCATAATCACCCATATGGCATCATATCCCTTTGGAGTTCGAGGTAGTTTCATWATGAAATCCATCGTGATATGATCCCACTTCCACATAGGAATTTCTAATGACTGTAGATTCCCGTATGGTCTTTGATGTTCATCTTTTACTTGCAAACATGTCAAACATCGGTCTACATACTTTGCGATGTCTTTCTTCAGTCCAGTCCACCAATAAAATGGTTTCAAATCTTTATATATTTTATTAGTGTCAGGATGAATAGAATACCGAAATTTATGACTTTCGTTTAAAATAATTTCCCGGGTATTCCCATAGCACGGAACCCAAATCCGACCTTAAAAACACAAAAGTTCCATATTATTCTTTTCCAAGGTGGAAATCAATTTACCCAATCGTTCATTTTTGAAGTTATCTTCTTTGACAGCAGCTCCTGATATTTTGCAATTTCAACGTGAAGATCACAACAGATTTAATTTCATAACCACAGCCTTGATCGTATCACTCTTCTCTTTTCTGCTCAAGGCATCTGCTACCACATTAGCTTTCCCTGGATGGTAAAGGATTTCACAGTCATAATCATTTACCAACTCAATCCATCATCGTTGCCGCATGTTTAACTCTTTTGATTGAATAAATGTTAGAGACTTTTATGATATGTGAAGATCTGACACTTAGTCCCGAACAAGTAATGTCTCCAAATCTTCAGAGCAAAACTACGCTGCAAGTTCCATGTCATGTGTTGGATCCCAAAACAGTTAAAAGAGACATGTACTTTATTTGAAACTTTTTCGTACTGCTATTTGATAAGACAACTTTCTTTATGTTTCTTTGTTATCATCAAATAGGAGGAGATTGTTGATCCTCTCTCTCATTGATTTGGTGATAATCCTTTTTACCTGTTACAAAGTATTATTGTTTCTATCTTTCAGTTCCAACTATCATCATTGAGTCTGTTAAGTGATCGCTGAGAACATGTATTGTAAATCCATCAACGACAGCGATACTTTAAGAAGACAAAACTCACACCAAAGAACCTTTAGCGAAAGTCGAAGACTGAAACTAAAGATTAGAGACTAGCGCGTTCAAGATTTGAAGAGACATTCAGTCATTACAACCAGGTCAACGTATTTGTGAAGACTGCCCAAGCCTCAATGAATGCTGAAGAGACCTTCAGGGTTATTCCAGCATTCAAAGATCAAATGAAGCTTGTTATGCAAGATTGCTTTTGTCTTGTCCTTCCACACACAAAGGACAAACCCATACCCTTTCTAGAGTATAGTACGGTACAAAGCCGATTAGTTGACTCTACTATCCACCAACTCCATGAAAGGATGTCTGCTCATGAATAGACTTTTATACTATTCATTATAGCGAAGGACAAACCTTTCTCTAAAAGCTTGGCGCATGCTCAAACCCTACTACATTACATTAAATGTGCATTTAATGCAATGTGTATAAATAGATGTGTGCTATCTCCATGTAGAGACATCACCTTCTTAATCCTTACGTGCATACGTGAAAGAACACACACATATCTAAGAACACTTACGCTTATCTTTAAGAAAGTTAGAATCCCTTTTCAAGTGTTCTAAATAGTTCTTACCCATAAAGAACTCATTTTCTTCTTAGTCTTAAACAACAAATCTTTTCTCCTTGCTAAGATCTTTTGTATGTAACATTGATTGTTTAGATAGGTTATCTTTAGCATATCTTATTCCGCATATAATCTTGTAAAATATGTATTGATCCTTCCTTATCAATATATATTTTAAATTTGAAAAGTTTTCTGTGTTTGTATTCATCCCCCCCATTCTACAAACTGTTTCTAAATATCTTATAGACCCTAACGGGACCAATAGCCTCAAATTCAGTGACTAATAAAGGTTCAGATGCTGAAGGCATATCATTCGCTGATTGATTAGTGTTTGAAGTAGAAGAAGGAATGCAACTAATAGGCACTGCAACAATCTCTAAAGAAGATACGTTTTGGTTATTAGTTACAACTAGAATGATAAGTGGATCATCTTTAGCTTCTTGGGCTTTAGCATTGGGTGGATTGCTGAAGAAAGCTTCAGGTTGTCCAAAATGAGAGAACATCCAGTTTTCTATTCATTCGTCATATGATGGGTTTAGAATTAGCTGAATGAGATTCATCAAAGGTGACATGAATAGTTTCTTTTATTATCTGTCGGTGTTTGTTGAATACTCTGAAGGCTTTGGACACTGAAAAATATTCAAGAAAGATTCCTTCATCAGCTTTGGGATCCAACTTTCCCAGTTGATCATGGTTATTGAGAATATAACACATGCAACCAAAGATATGTAGAAAGCTGAGCGAGGGCTTTCTGCTATGGAAGAGTTCGTAAGCTATCTTCTTAAACCTCTTAACACTAAGCGACCGATTTTGAGTGAAACAGGCGGTGTTGACAACTTCATCCCAGAAATGAGTGGGAAGATGGGATTCGCTGAGCATTGATCGAGCAGCCTTAATGATTGTTCGATTTCTCCTTTCAGCGACCCCATTTTGCTGAGCAGTTCTCACAGAAGAGAAGTTGTGAGAAATTCTCTTATCCTCAAAGAAGTTATCCATAGTATTGTTTTTTAATTCAGTTTCATGGTCACTTCTGATATATCATACTTTAATATTATTAAGTAATTCTATCTTTTTTATGAACAATATTATATCTTCAGGTGCTTCACTTTTGGATCTCAGAAAAAAGACCCAAGTGTACCTGGAGTACTCATCAACAATGACGAGTGTATACTTCTTTCCAACAATGAATTGCATGTTCACTGGACAAAAGAGATCCATGTGCAATAGCTGAAGTGGAGATGTCACAGAAGAGATTTGCTTGGACTTGAAGCTAGCACTCGAAGTTAAGGTGAGAAAGCCGTTTGTGCCACAACCACTTGATATTTGATGAAGCTTTAGAGAGAAAATAGCTATTCTCAATGAGAGAATAATCCATGTTTATGCTGTAGACATTCTCTAGAAGAGATCTGGTTAGAGTAACCTTATCAACCTTGTCGTAGACATAGCATGAATTCTTAGAGAACTTCACTATGAAATATTTATCACACAGCTGACTGATGCTGAGTAGGTTGTGCTTCGGTTCTTCAACATATGCAACATGCCTGAAAGTGGTTGCATTGTTGGTTAATACACCAAAATCTTTGGTATATCCTTTTCCGTTTCCTCCAAAGGTCAAGGAAGGGCCTCTTTCATCCTTGTAGTCGATAAGCAGAGATTTGTCTCTAGTCATATGTCTTGAGCATCCACTATCGAGATACCAAATTCCTTTGACTTCTTGAGCAGGAGAGGATGATGAGGGATCATGGGAAGTTGATGTTTCAGAGATTTCTTCCTTGACATCCTTGGCCATTAAGCAAAGATAAGTCATGTCTTCCTTATCAGAGGATGATTCATCAGACGAATCAGCCTAGTCATGTTCTTCAGCGACAAGACCTTTGTCCTTTCGCTGGGAACTCTTCATCTTCTTATATTTCTCCTTCAGCTTTAGGTATTTATTATCTTTAGCTCTAAAGGAGGAAGGGTTTTTGTGATGACATTGCAACCTTCTTTGACCTACACTCACTTGCAAAGTGACCTTTACGGTGACAATTGTAGCAGATCGTTGACGCCTTGTCAACAGTATCTGACTTTGACTTTTCCTTAATGGTCAGCGTAAGAGATCTGCGGAAATTACTTTTTGTTAGGACTGAAAAATCAGTATTAATTGTATTCGTCTTGAAAGATTAATTTTWGTCTATAATTGTAAAGTCAGCGTGTTTGACTTTCTTAGACTAGTTTGACTTTGACTTTGTTAGTTAGGTTGACCATATAAATAGGTGGTAATCTTTGTAATTAGTAAAGGGGGAGCTAATTGTAAACATACATTCATAATAGAGGTTTGACTGAGCTTTACATGCATTGACTTTTCCTCTCAAGGATCTTGATGTTCTTACATGCAATATATGAATCTGCCATGATTGATATGAAGATTATGAAGATTTGATCAGATATTATGGACAAACAATTGGTATCAGAGCCGGAATGCAAGAAATTAGAAAAAGAAATCGAAGAGATAAGTTTTTTTAATTTCTGAATTTTTTTTCTTCGTGTTCTTCGTGTTCTTGATTTTTTTTGTTGATTTTGATCCGATTTTATCATAAAATCTTGTGTTTTGGTGTTAAAAACATGATCAATATGTTCGAAATTGAATTGTGAATCTTTGTTATTCACAATTTTTTGTGATTTGATCAAAATAAATCAAGATTTAATCGGTTTTTAGGTTTTAAATTTTTTTTGTGTTCTTAAATTTTTTTTTCGTAAACTAGTGGTTTTGATCCATTTTTTCTTAAATTTCTTTTAGTTTTTGTGTTTTTGAGTGTTTTTTATCTGTTTTTTAAATTTTTTTTGGTTGATTTTTTGTTAAACCGTCCAAAGCCCACCCGGTTTAAACACTTGATTTTTTTTGGGCTTGTCCATTTTTGGCCCATTTCATTGAACGGACTAAGAGTCCGCTTAAAGGGTTTATTTTTCATTGCTCTGCTCTCAATTTCTACAACCAAACCGCACAAAGAATTACCAAACTTCAAGCGGTATTCATCTTCACCGCTCATCACTTGAAGCCTTCATTCAGCCGGTGTTCATCTACACCGCAGACTACTTAAGSGGTGTTCATCTATACCGWAGAAGCTTTCACCGGACTTCTTGAACGGATTCCTAAACCGGACGTTTTACACAAATCAGAATCTTGACAGGTATGTTATATCAATCGATTTACTTTTGATGTAAATCCAAAATTGACAGGAGATACATTCATTCAGCAGGTAAGCCATCACAAGCGGTTTATGACTTAGAATTTGTGCATCGAAATTTTTGAGCGGATTTCTAATCCGCTTGATTTTTTTAAGATTTCAATTTCAAGTTAGGTGAGCGATTTAACTTCTGAGTTGAGCGATTTCAGACTCTGTTTTTTCTTAGCTGTTTCAAAGCTTAAGACTTGTTTGGTTGACCAAAGACACAGGTTGACATGTTGCTGTTTAAACTTCACTAAATCACCTGGATTTTACTCAAGTTTTATTCATAACTCGCACAAGTTTAAGCAGGTTCTGTTATGTACATCTGCAGCAGATACAGTTCTATTGACAGCAGGTGCAGGCTGTTTACCAGATGCAATCTAATAACCAGGTGATTTTATACAGCAGGTTTAGACTATGCAGAATGCTAAAGTGTGCTTGCTGTCATTTTAGATTGTTTTAAGACAACAACAAAACAAAATTAGACAGCAAGAAGAAAAAGACAGCAGGTAGCATATTGTTTTAAAACAGTGCAGAAGCTAAAACCAAAACAGGAGCTGTGTTGTGTTGGTTTAAGAAGTTGAGAGTAGTTTCATGTTTAATTGCTGTTAGCTACACAGTAGCCCAGCAACAAGAACAACAGCTAGCATTTGGTTTATATGTGTGATTTCACTTATTTGGTTAATCATTTTGAGAGTCTCTATGGGATTTGCTTGCAATGGTTTGAATTTGCTGGTCTGATTTGAACAGATTGAAGGTCTTAGCAGGCAGAACAACTAACAGCCTTGTAACAGCAGCAACAAACAGAATGATTGCAGTGACAGCAAACTGTTTATTTTGACAGGTCTTAGCAGGTTT
>NW_020201426.1:61648-62883 GCF_001531365.2 Cynara cardunculus var. scolymus
TTTAGATCCTCTTTAAGCTACACATCTCTACAGGACTAACATAGCAGCTACACAGGTTCTTTGCTGTGAGTTGTTTGGTGCAGCATCTACCATACAGCTAGTTGCTGTTAAAGAGCTCTGTGAAAGCATCATCCACCGCAGATTGGTAACAGTTTCTGCTTTGTAAACAGCAGCTGTTACACAGCTAAACAGCAAGCAGTTTTAAGCAGGTTTTGTTTTAATTTTAAGAAAAGAATAAGCTTGTTTAAGGTTCTGTTCTGTGTTGCATCAACCATTGCTGGTTGCTATATTTTTTAAGACTGTTTTGAAACTGTTACACAGCTAAACAGTAGCACAGCAACACAGCTTTGAAATAGATTTGTGAAAGCATCATCCACGGGTACAGGTTTGAAATTGGTACAGGTTTGCAATTTGTGTGATGTGCGGTGTTGGTGTGGAGAAGAAAGTAACAGCAGTGTGCAGGTTGTTTAGACAGAACAAGAACAGCAACAACTATCTTGATAGCAGGTTGATTGTGTGCAGGATTATTTGTGAGTTGTAACAGCAACTTGACAGATTGAACAKCAACTTRACAGATTGAGTTTGCTGATTTGTGCTGTTTTCGTGCAGTAACAGCAACTTTGAAGCTGTTACACATCTAAACTGTAACACAGCAACATAGCTGTGAAACAGAATTTTTTTTTTTGATTATCTGTGACAGTATTTTGACAGCATCTGTTTTGTTTGAAGCACTTTGGGACTGTTTCTGGTTTGAAGCAGCAGCAGCTTCACTAGTGTTCATTAGCTTCTTGTTTGAAACAGATTTGAAGCAGATTGATGAAGTAGCAAGATCAGAAACGGTAGCTGTGCATATATTGATTTTTGACAGCAAGACTTGTCTTAACAGCAAGAGCAGGAAGCAGCAACAGTGAACATCACAGTTTTTTAAGCATCTATTTTTAAGCAACAGTGTACATCACAGATCTTGACTGTGTTTGTGGTGGTTTGAAAGCAGTTTTAAAACAGGTCTTGACTGTTTTGGGAATGTTTCTGGTTTAAAACAGCAGCTCAACAGATTGGTAACTGTTTCTGGTTTGTAGACAGCAACTTATTCAGGTTTAACTGTTTTTGGTTTTAACTGTCTTCATAGCTGCTTAAATTTGTGTTTGTGTTTGGAAAGGAAAACAGCAGCTCAGATTGCTTTGAAACTGTGCAGCAACAGCAACAGACTGCAGCAAAACATTTTATAACTCACA
>NW_020201427.1:0-1192 GCF_001531365.2 Cynara cardunculus var. scolymus
TGATCAGAATATCATTTCAATGATACACCATTGTAGGGGGAGTTGTAATTTATTCCAAACGAGGCTTCTGAACATTTCAGTTCAGGACCCGTGCTTTACCGAGTGTGGTTTCTAAATACTCAGTTTAGAACCCGTACTTAAAATGTTTTCTTCAAATTTTTTTAATTTTTTTTTGAGCTTAACAGATTCATTACTTAAATTTGTTTTCTAGGGGGAGTCTCTAGAAATTTTTTGAATAAATGTTTTAGGAAATGGAAATGTTTTCTGAAACGAGTACATTCTCTGAACAGGTATTTCCTGATATTTTACTTGCGTAATTTCTCGTCATACATAACTCCATTACCTTTTTCAGCTATTCTTCAAACTATTATTATCACGTCACTTATACGAAAATCATTTTCGGTGATAATACACTCGTTTGTATTCAATTTTGTTTTCTGATATTTTTTTACATTAATTCATATACATTCATTTTTTTTTAATATCAGAATCTGTAAACTTGTTCTTACAGATCTTCATTCATTTCTCCCACATACCAAATAATCGATTCGTTGTCGCATAATTCTTTCGTTATTTGTGCTTAAAGCCAAATTTGTTGATTAAATTTTTTTTATCTGATCATTGTGCTTTAAAGAAATAATATTTTTGATCAATCATTGTGATCAAATGTGCATAATGCAATATTTTAGAAGGGACTGAGTGCTTATCAGAAATACCTCTATGGAATGTCAAAACCGACAGACCTACCCAAGAGGACAACCATATCTGAGTGAGCTTTAAATCAAAAAGGGTTTGTGTGTTGAGACTAAAATGAAAAAGAAAGGGGTAGTTGTTGTGAGCTAAAAGAATTGACGTGAGTTGTGTCAGGATTAAAAGAATACAAAAATCCTGTTCCAAACTTACATAATCCGAGCATACCACATAATCTATTAGTTCTCGATTCCTTGGAAACTAATATTGAAAAAGGCAAAGCCCAGGTGTTAGCTCTATTATTCACTTCTTGTAAAAGTATGAAAAAGTATTCTGCAAGTCTTGACAAAAGGCTATCTTCCACAGAAGACAACAGATGACTAACGACAGAAGCCGTATATTCGTGCAAGTAAAGTGTGACAGAACCTCTGATGTCTCTCACAGAGGTTCTGGAAAATGGTCCTCTGTCAATAAGAACATGCAAGTCAATTACAGCAGAGCC
>NW_020201427.1:2707-6859 GCF_001531365.2 Cynara cardunculus var. scolymus
TCTTGAAAGTTAAATATTGTCTATAATTGTAAAAGTCATCGTGTTTGACTTTTCTTAGGCAGGTTTGACTTTGACTTTGTTTAGAGGTTTTTGACCCTATAAATAGGGTATTTGTCTTTGTAATCTAGAAGAGAGAGCTTTATTGTAAATCTGATACGTAATAGAGAGTTGACTAGAGCTTTGAATGTTTGACTTTCTCTCCCAATATTCATCTTAGTGTTCTTGATGTTCTTACAAGAAATATCTTAAATCTGCCATGATTATGAAGGTTTTGTGAAGATTGATCATTGAAGTGGGACTATCATTGTTTTTCATAAAGGTTTTGGTGATTTTCACCTTGCAATATCATAATAGGGTATCTCACTAGACCTTTCGGTCTAACCCTTGTTTTGTGATTTTTAACTATGTGTAGCAGAATATGCGAACGGTAAGGGGAAGGAGAAAATGTAATATTTGCCTATATGTTTTTCTACTTGAAGATCTGTGTTGATGTATAGTTTTGATTGATTAGTACAAGAAATGTATTTGAATTTTTTGGAACTTGTATTTGGTTATAATAGATTCTTGTACTAAGGGACCTGAATGGGATAATATCATGTATTTCTTTTGTATGAAATATGTGTTACATGAAATTTATGGTTTAGGGTGTTACATTTAGGTTGATAATACATGAACTCTTTTGGTTTATTCATTAAAAAATTTTGATCACTTTGACCATTTTTCAGAAATTTTTCTTCAAGATTCTGAAGTTTAGAAATCAAATTTGCTTTCTCATTACAAACTTCTTCGTACATCAAAACATAGTCGCTAGTCTCTCTCTTTGAAAAAAAAAACTAGCTTATCTGATAAATCAGATATTTTCTCATTGGAAATCTTTTGTGAATCTTCTTTTTCCTTCAAATATTTTCCTTACCTAACTACGTGTGAACAGTAACTTGTCGCATTGAACTGATGCAAGAATCTCAACTTGTCGGGTCCTTATGATGCGATAACCTAACTTTGTCGGGTCCTTCAGATGCGATAAACTCAACTTGTTGTGTCTTTAGAATGCGATAAACTCAACTTGTCGCGTATTTAGGATCGATAAACTCAACTTGTCGCGTATTTAGAATGCGGTAAACTCAAATTGTCATATATAAGTAATTCGATGACTTTGAATATACACAATGCGATAACTAAGCATATATACAATGCGATAACTTTGAAGATCTTGAATATTTCACAACAGATTTCGATTTTCAACTCAAAACTTATACAAATTCTTTCAAAATTGAATATGCTGCTCGAAAATCAATGTCAATCAATATTAATTCTTGTATTACTATCAAGAGTGTTGTCCCAATATAATCAATCTTCCATAAAACCTTCAATCAACAGTGGCAGAATATGTTTTCTTGTAAGAACACTAGAAGGAGTAGAGAGAGAGAAAGTCAAGATCTGAATTCTTGGTCAACACTTTCTTTACGTGAATATGATTTTACAATGAACTCTCTTACAAAATACAAAGGCAAATACCCTTTATATAGGGTCAAACAAGACAAAAAGTCAAAGTCAAACTATCTTAAAGAAAAGTCAAACACGATGACTTTTAAACAATTATAGACAATTTTATCTTTCAAGACAAATACAATTTTACACTGAATTTCATTCCTAACATTCTCCCCCTTTGTATTCAGACTTGAAAGAAATTGTGCGCTTTGAGCCTTGTATGAACTTTGAAGCTTTAAGCACATTATGTCTTCTTCAAAAACAATCTTCGACACGAAATCTTCAAACAATCATTTGTTGAGAAAGATCTTCTAACATTCTCCCCCTCGAATGTAGAACAACGATAATCTTCTCTTTTGACAATGTAGAATAGAAACAATAACGAATTTCAGAATTGATCTTAAGTAAACTGTTGTAAAATGGATCTTCACATTCAACATCTCTCAGTTATTTTAGCATCGGAATAATTTTCTGAAATCATCTCCAGTCGCACTTCTTTTGAGTCTTTTGCCAATATTGAAGTTACTCCCCCTTGATCTTTACATCAAATTCCCCTTATAATATTCGGAATTGGACATTTCATTCATTATTACATGCTCCCTCTTATGATGAAATGAGAATCATTCCATCATACACAAGAATGAATGAAATCCTCCGCGTAAGCCGTCAATTCATAAAATTGTAAGTAGATCTTTTCAAATCCACTTATTTAATCTTTTCAGATTAAGGGAATGGGAAGATAACAACCAATTTCAATGAATGAAATTGTTTTCAATCTTATAAAAAGATTGGCCTGTGAGTATAACAGATATACTCAGTACAACGGATGTACTTTATATATGAGACTTTTTGAGGTTCGTCTCACCAGGTCTTCCATTCAATCATCGATATCTTATGAAAAGTATATATATGAATGTTTTGGCAAAATAACATATAAATTACAAAATATGTGTAGTGTAGAAAGATAAATCAACATATGCTTCTGTTTAGGCTCAAAAAGATAAACCGTGCGGACTACACAAATTTATCTGACTCAATTAGTGATCAAAAAGACTTGAAGGGGGGACATATATCCTTCTGATTTCAATATCAACTTTCTCTGAATGAGAAATTGATAGATGATGAGCTGCGTGCCCCAAGTGTTATTGAAACACTTATCTGTTGAGAGATAAATGAGTAATTGGTGGGGTTGTGACAAGAATTGGCCTGGGTTTTGCCTTTTTCAATATTAGTCTCCAAAAGAATTGAGAACTAATAGATTGTATGGTATGCCCGGATTTTAGAAGTTTGGAACAGGATTCTTATGTTCTTTTAATCCTGACACAACTCTCGTCAATTCTTTTAGCTCACAACAGCTACCCCTCTCATTTTCATTTTAGTCTCAGGACACAAACCCTTTTGTATATAAAGCTCACTCAAATATGGTTATCCTCATGGGTAGGTTTGTCGATTCTGACCTTCCGTTGAGGTATTTCTGATAAGCACTCAGTCTCTCCTAAAATTTAGCATTATGCACAGTTGATCAAAAATATTATTTTAGATAAGCATAATGATCAGACAAAAATTGATCAAGAAATTTGGCTTTTAAACACAATCAATGAAAGAATGATGCGACAACGATCATATTATTCGATATGCGAGAGAAATGAATGAAGATCTGTAAGAACGAGTTTACAGATTCAGATAAAAAAATGTATATCAATCAAGAAAAAAATTAGAAAAAAAATCAACATTTGAATACAAACAAGTGTATTATCACCGAAAATGATTTATATATAAGAGACGTGATAATAACAATTTGAAGAATCGTTGAAACAGGTATTGGAGTTATGATCGATGAGAAATTACACAAGTAAAATCTCAGGAAATACTTGTTCAGAAAAAGTACTCGTTTCCCAAAAACAACTCATTTATCAAAAACTTTTATTGAAAAACTTCTAGAAACTCCCCCTAAAAAATTGATTTAAGTAATGTTTCAGTTTAGCTCAAAAAAATAAAAAAATGGAAACATGTTTAGCACGGGTCCTAAACTGGGTGTTTAGAAACCAAAATGTTTAAGCACGGGTTCTGATCAGATGTATTCAAAAGCCTTTATATTTAAGTCGGGTCCTAAATTGGGTGTTTAGAAGCCTTATTTGGATTACAACTCCCCCTGAATTAGTGTATCACTGATATGATATTCTGATCAGCACAAATTTTGACACACCTGCAAAACCAGATTAAATAGATTTTGGTACCCAAACGAACTTGGGTCCTATTTTGTTAGTAACGGGTTGGGGTTTGTTGTAACTTCCAAACCATCTATTCTTATTAGATATGTTCTTTTTAGCACTTTGAACAGGATGATCAAAAATAGAATATGATCCATACCAGTTATTATGATCATACCTGTTCTTACCTTTCCAACTGTTCTGATAGTTTTTATCTCCATGCCACCTGTCGAACCTTTTCTTATTGACAAAATCATTGGTTCTGCATGTTGAGCACATAATTCTTCTCTTGTTAAGATTGATCAGATCATTAGTGGATCTCACAATGCAAGGAAGAACAGAGTTAGTAACAACAAGTGTATGAGATGAAACATAATCAGCTTTATTAACCCAAATGCTTTTAGTTTTAGAAGATTTATTGGGTGATCTGATAACATACCCTTGATAATACTGA
>NW_020201427.1:7579-19988 GCF_001531365.2 Cynara cardunculus var. scolymus
TTCTTTCAACTTCTATTATCTTATTCTTCTCTTTCTCCAAAAATTTCCTTTCAGCATTCAAATTCTTTTCCACTTCTAAAACCTTTTCTTTCTCTAAATTCAATAGCTTTCTTAGCTTAATCAGGTCACTTTCAGACTTTATGAGATTTATCAGTTAAGTCATAAGTTTCATTATGTTTTCTACCTGAAGAATTTCTTTCAGCTCTTAATTCATTCTGAACTTTTTGGAGTTTGTTAAAAAGATCTTTATTAGCTTTACTCCATATTTTCAATTCATCATCAAAATCTTTTCTAACATTATCCAAAGAATTTTCAAGTTTATTAATTTGATACTTGGAATCATTCTCAACTCTTTCCAATGCTCTTTTATGATCTTTTTGTAAATTTACAATAAATTCCACATTAGAATGATTCTCAGAAAATACGTTTATATATTTTTCTTTATAGTCCACTATGCTCTTTTCCAGCTTGCAAATCTAAGCTCTCATCTCTTTATTCTTCTTTTCTAGAATATCTGCCATTTTAAAAAATAAGATTGATTAATCAGATCAAATGCTATGAAATCAGATAAAAGAAATCAAAATCAGTTAAAGCTCAAAAACAAAAACAGAAAAACACAAAACTGATGAGAAATTAGAAAAAACGACGAAAAACTGTATAAAATCAGTAAAAACAGTCAAAACTGTTGAAAACAGTTAAAAACTGTTAAAAACTGTTAAAAACAGTCAAAAACAGTTAAAACTAATAAGAAACAGTTTATACGACGTAAAATAGTTCAAAAATTTCTCAAACAGTTAACACAGGCCAAAACAGATAAAAAGACCAAAAAATAAAATCTAAACAAAAGATTAGACCCAAGAAAATACAAACCCAAAACAAGTATTCAAGAACAACCCCTAATAAATTGAACAAAACAAGTCTTATGTGTGCATATATGGAATTGAATCAAATTTATTATTTACACATCAAGTCAAAAGCCACCAAAACACAATAACACTTCCTTGGCATATAGTTGCTACATATAACACAACTGTTCTTCAAATTCCATTTGCTACTTGCAAGTTGATCAGTGGGAGAAGACGAAAACGCACTACCATCAACATCACATGCATATTCAACACTTTCTGTCTTTCCACAAGCTATTTCATGTCAAAATTCTTTTTCTACATATGTAACAGGAAGACATCCAGCACTATAGTATCTACAAGCAAAAGACAATCTTCAGGCTAATTCAATCTCTGTGGCTGCTGCTCCAGGTTATGCTATCATCAACAGCCCTATCTAGATAATCCAATATGCTAATCAGTGCTTCCTTGCTTTGCATTAGCCTTCACAACAGTTGACACATCAATAACATCTAGGACCTCCAAACTGATGACAATCAAGAAACACACAGCATATTCAAACAGAGATTATAATGGTCAAATGCAAAGCTCGGCTTGCAAACTGAAGACTGCTTTTAGTCTCATCAGCATGAATCTGTGCCAGCAAATGATGGCTGTATTAGCATTCCCACCCAGTGCATACCAATTGTAGCAGTAATTCTTTACAGATCCCTCTCCTCTCTGTATGTCTCAACATCTTCATTAAATGTCATTCTGGGCTTATTCATGATAGACTCAATTGCGCTGTTGGACTTATTAGTTGATACAACATCATTAACAGAACCAGTAGAGGAATGCTTTGTTGCTATCTAGCTTGGCACGTTGCTGTTTCCCTCTACTCCAGAAGATGCAAGGGATTGCCTATTGACGGTAAAAGAAGATCAGTCCCATATCTCACAATATTAAGGCTTAAATCGAAGAAAGCTGGGTGAAACCGTAAGCAATTTAGAACAGGCAGAGACCAAATCCAAACCAAAATTGTAAAACCTGGACACAGACAGCTTATTTAGACTACGTATGTGTTCTTTTGAGCGATGAAGAACAAAACCAGATTTACACCAACAGAAATTCAAAATTAAACAGCCTGTTATGCGATTTAGTTTGAATAGGATAAACCTTTGATCAATATGAATCAAAATCAGTCAAGATAGATGAGCGATTTAGACAAGATAGGTCAAAACAATGTCCGATTATGTGCGATGTATAATGAGCGATTTACCAATCTCCGGTTAAGATGAGCGATGAACCAATCTAAAAAATCAAACAGTTTGTGATGAATTCGATTGAGCAATCAGATATAGGCTGCTGTGCGATAAACAATAAATTGCTTACACTCTGCGATCTAAACACTAAATCGCTTAAGAGGTCAGCGATTTAAACATTAAATCGCTCAATTTGTCCCTAATCCGAACACAATGATGGTGAGATGTGCGATGAAAGGGAAAAACACAGGCGATTTACCAGAACCTTTGAAACAATTCAAAATTGATTTAACAGAACCTGTGATGCCCGATTTATCATTTAGGCTTTGAGATGAGAAAACGATGAGCAATATAGAACCTGTGATGTGCGATATAACAAGCGATTTAGAAACAGTGGTAAGCGATAAACACTAAACCGACTAGTTAGGTTTACACAGCACAGAAACTAAGCCAAGCTCCAAGCGATTTAGGTAAATCCGATCAAGCCTTGAGCGATTTAGGCTTAAATCGGAAAGCCTATGATCGATTTACACAGAAACCGGACAGAGTCGTGCGATTTAGGCTGATCTTCGATGTGCGATGTCCGGATAAGAAGAACGATTTAAAACTATGAGCGTTATAGGGCGTGAAAAAGGATGAAATGGGATGGACTGACTAAACCGGTTGGGCCTACAGATATGGGCTGGACAAACACACAAAACAACAAAAATTTAAAAAAAATTGGATAAAAACACAAAAAAAAAAAAAAAAAAAAAAAAAAAAAAAAAAAAAAAATTTAAAAAAAAAACACAGAATCATCAAAAACTCGAAAAAATAATGATCAAATCATGAAAACTTATGAATAACAAAGATTCACAATACACAANAAAAAAAAAAAAAAAAAAAAAAAAATCAAGAACACGAAAATTTAAAAAAAAAACACAGAATCATCAAAAACTCGAAAAAATAATGATCAAATCATGAAAACTTATGAATAACAAAGATTCACAATACACAAACGCACACAACGATCATATTTTAAACAAAAAAACACAAATTTTAAAAAAATTCGGATCAAATTCAAAAAAAATATGAGCATGAAGAACACTAAGAAAATCCAGAAAAAAAATCTTCAAAAAATTCTTCAAATCAGTTGATTTCTTCTTCTGATTTCGTGTAGATCCAGCTTTGATACCAATTGTTGTCCCAATATAATCAATCTACCATGAAACCTTCAATCAACAATGGCAGAATATGTTTTCTTGTAAGAACACTATAAGGAGTGGAGAGAGAGAAAGTCAATATTTGAATTCTTGGTCAACACTTTCTTTACGTGAATATGATTTTACAATCAACTCTCTTACAAAATACAAAGGCAAATACCCTTTATATGGGGTCAAACAAGACAAAAGGTCAAAGTCAAACGATCTTAAAGAAAAGTCAAACACGATGACTTTTAAACAATTATAGACAATTTTATCTTTCAAGACGAATACAATTTTACATTGAATTTCATTCCTAACAAAGAGTTAACTAAATTGAAATCTAATATCAAAATCAAGAACTTACAGTCGACTTCTTCCGATTCAAATTCTGAAACATCTTCAAATTGTTGATCTTTAGCTCTGATACCAATTGTTAATCCCAGATTTAACAATTTTGGATAATGATTAACAAATAGCAAATCAGGATTTTGAGAATCCAACTTATATATTGATTGAGAAGAAAATTACAATATAGAGAGTTGAAATGAGAATACGTACTAACTGTTTTTAATCAACTGCTACAACTAAACTATCAACTAACAAAAAGAGAACTATTTATAGGATTGACTAATAAAAGTCAAACTACAATTAAGCACCATGTTGACTTTTGTTGACCATATTGACTTTAAGCTTTGACCTCCTCAATCTTTAATCTCGGTAATCTCGGATACAATAATATTCAACCTAACAGAAAGCACAAACAAGGTTGCAAAAAAGATGAATGTCCTTTATTAAGATCTATTTATTGAAGATTAAGAGCATGAACCGGTGTATTTGTGATGACACATGACAACTAATTATGAGATTATCGAGTTATATTATCTATGAACTCAGGTAATTTCTTTGATTCTTGAAACACATTCAGAAGATTTTGAAACATTTTTAATCTGAATTTCATGATCATATTTATTTTGTGATGAATCTTCTACTTGATTAGTGACTTAGGCTTTGTCAACAAAACTTTGATTATGCATTTCAGAATAAGATTCGTAGTTATCATTCATCTCTTCAAACTTTTGATCATAACTTTGAATACTTGGTTCAGAATTCTAAAGTGTTTCTACAGAGTTATTTTTGTCTTCTTCAAACTTGTTTTCAGATTTTGAGTATTGACCAACATACTCATAATCTTTGTACGAAAAATAAAGTTTCTTATTATCATAACTTTGAATTGTCAAAACCTATTCCAAACTTGAAATTTTTCTTACTTTTACAAGTTTGAACCTCAATCTTTGAAGTTTCACTAATTTCAGAGTTAGAATCTTCACATACTTTCTCCTTTTCTTTGTTTTCAGATTTTGAAGAGGGAGATTCAGATATAACAAAACACTTACTTAATGATATCCTTTCGACAAGATTTACATTTTTAGGCCTTGAACATGAGTTTTCTGATACATTTTGAAAAATGCCCATTTTTGAAAAATTGTACAGATTTATTGCAACATTTTTCAAAATTGCGTTTTCGTTATTGCCAAACCCATCTTTGGATTCTAAAATCTAGTTTCCTTAGGATTACTAACTAATAGATTAAGTGTATGCTCAATTTGTCCTCCTTTAAAATTCAAATCTTCTAGTTGTTTAATCTTTTTGTAAAGATCAACTCTTTTTCTTGATATAAAATCATATTCACCCTTCAAAACATCTTTGTAATTTTTTACCTTTACAAAATCCTTTTTTAATTCAGATTTTTTTTCCAGATAGACTAGATTTTTCTTTCAAAAGATTCTCATTCTTCGTTTTTGTACTTATATAATTCAATTTATAACTTTTCCTTCTCTTCTCTGAATTTGTTGACTTAAGATTCTCTCACCTTTTAACATTTTCTTCAAGTCAACAAATTCAGCATTCATTGATTCAATTTGATTTAACAATTCAGTATCAAGAGAGTTACGTACCTTACATTCAATATTAGAATCAACATGGAAAGAGCCAGAATGATCTAGATAACCCATGAAACATGATCTTACGTAGTGAATTGTTTCCTCATCAGATGAAGATCACTCAAGCTAGTTCTCTTCTTCTGCCATAAGAACTTGTCCTTGCTCTTTCTTATTGGCCAAATGCAACTTTTTGGAGTAGTGGTCAGAATTCCTTGACATTTTAAATCTACAATCCCTTGAAAAATGACCAGGTTTCCCATAATTGAAACATCTTGGTACATCATCATCATCCTTCTCTTGATCTTTCTCATTTTCTTCTTTCCTTTCATACTTCTTCTTATAGCTTTTGAACTTAAAATTATGTTTGTTGTCACCATTACCTTTTCTTATAGTAGTCAGATTTGATCTTATCGTAACTTTTCCTAGCAAATCTCTTGTTGAATGCCTTGGCTAACAGTGCAAGAATTTTTGCCATCTTTTTAAGCACTAAACCTAATATCTCTAGAATCTTAAAGATTCTAGATGAAAAAGATCTCTTGGAGCTTGTCTTATACTTCCTTTCAGAAATCAAAGCAAGATAGTCATTTACCTTTTTCTTCTTTAACAATCTCTACCTTCTGTTCATGTTGATTCAGAATTCCATAGATGTCATGGATATTCTTTTTGGTAAGATTCTTTTTCAGGAGATTATCTGCAAAAATATCCCATTCAGACCTTAGATTCTTCATAAACTTCTTATTGATTTATGAATTTATCTTTTGAACTCCATTTCTCCTTTGATCATTGAGAGTATCATTGAACCTATTGTAAGTTTCAGATAATGACTCAGACTCCTTGCTCTGAATCCCTCATATGCTCCTATGCATACATTGATCTTATTCTATGAAGCTTTTTGTCCTCCTTGCATTGTGCTTCAACTTCATCCGGCATGGCTTTGGCAGTTTTGAGACTATCTACTCTATTGAAAATCTCTTTCAAAAGATCCATAGTAAGTAACGTCAAAGATCTTCTATCAACCTTAGCCAATGTTTTTTCCTCTGCATTTTACATGCTTGGATCTAATTCTTGAAGAAGGAATTGCTTGTGTATCATTAGTTCTTAGTACAATAGGAATTTCAATGAAAACCTCCAATGGACCTTTAGTTATTAATTTCATTAGTTCCTCATCAATATTATCAAGAAACTATATCATTTGTATTCTCCATTGATGATCTTGTCCAACAAACAGTACTGTGGTGATTTGGTCTTTGACCCAATACTTAAGTATTTTTTTGACATCTTAAAATCAGTGTAATCATCGATATGAAAATATAGAAATAGAAAAATAGATCAAGAAAAATAGTAGATTTATCAATTTGAGAGAAATTGATCAATTAATCGAGAAATCAAATAAAGATCTTGAAAACAGAGTATCATCTGAGACCGAATACAAATGTCTTCCGCTCTTATAAAAATTGTTGAATCCAGTATACTGATTATGTTCAAGAATAAAAAGAATGTGAGGAATTATAGAAGAAATACATAGGAATTGATAAAGTAGTATGTCACTGATTGAATATCATTGAGTATAAATGAATCTGAATGAATCAATCTTTACAAGTATGAATCTGATCCTTTTGAGTATCATTGACAAATGTCTTCCGTCGCTGAAAATTCCGTCGCAGATCCGTCGCTGAAAGATCCGTCGCAGAAAGATCCGTCGCAGATCCGTCACTGAAAGATCCGTCGCAGATCCCTAGCTGATCTGTCGCTAAATACTTCTCTCGCTGATCCGTCGCTGAAAGTATCCCTCGCAAATCCGTCGCTGATAGCATTACCTACGATTATTTGACCGACGGAGTATCAGCAACGGATTGCCCTTTTAGCGACGGATTTGCGAGGGATTTTTTCCTTGCTGATACTCTGCATTTTTGTAGTGACACGTGACATTACCGTTTTCTTATTCTCTTACCCCCTGATGTTTTGGTTTCAGACTCAAGCCTATATCAATATTCTAGACAATTACTTTACTTAATATTTTTTGACATAAAACTTTCATGATTGTTTGACAAAGGAAATACCCTATATTTGAGCATGGGATTGATGAGTTGTGATGTGTTGTCGTGACCATAAAGTAAAAGCGAAGAAGAATAAATGATTTAAGTTTTAAAGAGCATGTGTTTTTTGTATTTAAATCAAATAGATATATTAAACTTTCAACTTTTATAACTTTTCTTGGTATTTTAACAACAATAAAAGCATTAATCGATGCATTATTCGAGATAAGCATAAAATGAACAAAACTCGTTAAGATAAAATATGTATATAATTGATTGACATATTGTGATGTAGTATGAATGGCAAATTTAAGACAAAATTTAAATATCTATCTATCTATATATGGTTTGGTTCATTTGTTAACAATGCATTGTTGTTAACTATCTGTACTCTTCAATCCACAAATTAGATCAATATCATTGATATTTTTGTAATAATAGTAAAATAAACACGTGCTATGTCGTAATGAACAATAGTGAACATGGTAAAATTGGAAAAGATTGGAAGCTTTTATTATGCATCGATTTCAATTCCTGAGAATCTCTCCTTCATCATTTTGAAATTGAAATCAATCACATTTTACTTGTTCGGTTATCAATGATTTATTAGTTTACCAATGAACATTTATATGACAAGTAACATAAGTCGGTAGTTATGAAAATTGTTTACTAATGAACCTTTGACCGATTATTTGTGTATTAATGTATCAGGTTCATGCATGAACATCATGTGAACTGGGTTCACTAATGAACATATCATTTAAAACACCAAAAACGAAGAAAAATCATCGGAATTAATATGTTGAATGGTAATGTATTCATTTTGATTATCCATCGTTCAAATTAATTTGAACATAATCATTGAAAATTTTGAAAAGAATTATATAACTATCATCTCTAGAAACAAACAATTATATTTTTATAACATGTCATTTACTACAATGAAGTAACTTACAAATGAAATTTACCTATGTAACCTTAATAATTGACTCTAACATTTGAAGTAACAATGACTAAAGAATGATTATGATTAGTTTAACGAGTTCACAAAGTTAACACTAATTTTTTGGTTAAAAAAAGATACCCCCCGTATATATCGATGATTATAAAAGATAATTTTAATAAATTTGAAAATAAATTACGTTTTCAGTTCATGTGGTTTGTTGAAAATTACTATTTTATATGCCTATACTTTTAAAATCACAATTTCCATTTCAAATGTTTACAGTTTTACTATTATTTGAGTTTGACTCCAAAGGTCAAAAGCAACAGGAGGTCCCAGATTCAAATCCAATGAGAAATAAAAATCTCCTTGTAGCCACGAATGTTCAAATGCGCCGACTCCGGGCTATCTGCAAAGCAGGTGGTCACCCTGAAATTAATCGGCTTACATAACGAATCGGATATCCAGGTTAATAAAAAAATATTATTATTTTTATTCTTATGATTTAAAAGTTATAGTGGTATTTGGTTTATAGTTAATTATTCTTTTAATCTTGCATAGTTGAAAAGTAGAAGAAGGTAGTTTTAAAAATAAAAAAAAACAATAAATTAATAACTAAAAGAATAAAAGAAACTATAATTTTAACAAAATGCTTTAACAAACCACACATATGAAGCAGGTAATTTACTCTAAGATTAAATATATAATAATGAAAAGATATGTATTATGTTTGACAACAAGAATAGGAACTTTAAAGATAAAGATAGCACTCTTCAAAGTGCATAGAAAATGATTTGATGACTCGATTAAGCACTTGTAAACCATTTTTAATATAAAGAAATGGAATGGGTGTTATGCGTTGTGAGTTTTCCATATCGATTATTTGATTATATTTTATAGCACAACAAAAATAATACCATATGAAAATCGAGTTATGGGTGTTAAAAATTCAAAAAACTAATGTATTAAGATAACATGATGATCGTATGCATATTGCGGGGAGCCAGGATTGAAAGTTAGAGGAGTACCAAGTATAAATATATAAATTTTTTGTTGAATTAGAAGAAAAAATAAGATATATTATTTGAACGAACTAAAAATCATTATGATATAACTTAAAAAAACACATTTGGCTTAAAATTATAGTGATAATATAGGGAGGTTTGGTGACCAAGTCAACGAACAAAATGACTAGGGTCAAACAATTATAAAAAGGAGAAAAAAGGTCCCTCGCAACCTCTTGTGTGACTTTTGTCTCATAAAAGGTCGTCCAACTCTCTAGAGGACGAGACAGATGATCTTGTGGCCAACCATTCGTCTTAAGGTGCGTGGCTAATCACCCGCGAGCGGCTGAGCGAGGGCGTCTAGATTCAATTATTTCTTTTATTAATTACTTAACGTTTTCTTAATTAATTTAACTTTTCTTATTGATTTAGGGTTTATCTTTAGTTAATATTTTATTGGATTTCCTACTTGGTTTTGGAATGGTACTGAGTTTGAAGTTAGATTCCATAGTTATCTCTTACTTTGTTTACTCAATAAATAAGGTTTATTGTTTTCGTTACTATTCAAATGTTATTGTTGATCCTCTCTCTCGGTGATTTAAGCATGATCTTTTTTATCTTACGAAGTGTACTATCTCTTTATTCAGCTTCAGCGATCATCACTGAGTCTGTTTAGGGATCGTTGAACATGTATTGTAATTTTCAGAGAGACAAGTATTCTCCAGGAAGACAAAACTCACACCACAAAACCTTGATTGATATCGAAGATAAATCTGAAGACAGAGACAAGCAAGTTCGTGATATGATGCGGTTTTCAGTGATAACATGCATGTCTACACAAGTGTGAAATCTACTCAAGATTCACCGAACATTGAAGAAGCCTCAATGTTATTATAGTGTCAGCGATCAAATGAATCTTGTTGAATAAGATTAGTTTTTGTCTTGTCCTTCTACATACAAAGGACAAAATCATACCTCTCAAAGTAGAGTACTGTACGGAGTCACTCTATGGTCTCCAAACGTGCTTACCTACTTTGTGAAAGACTATTGTTCATACACGACAAAAGTCTGTATATCTAAAACAACGAACAAGCGCACCTCTAGAAGCTTGCCACGTGCTTTGTACCATCTGACTTGCATTTAATGCAACAGGTATAAATAGCTGAGAAGCTCTTCCTTCTCAGTTACCACCATACCACCTCCAACCAGAAGAAGCAAACCGTTGCCAATAATTTTTACTTCTTGAAGATCAACTCTCTACTTAAGAGAAAGGCTTCTTCCAAAGCACCAAGACTTTTGAACCTTTTCTTTCAACAAGTCTTTTCTTTCTTGCTTTCTGTATCTTGTGTGTTTCTTTGATTGTTTAAATAAGTTCTCTATCTAATTTTTTCCGCAAACAAATATGTAAAATTATGCATTGATCTTCTTTATCAATAAAAGATTTTTTAAAGTGAAAGTTGCTATGTTTGTATTCCCCCCCTCCCTTCTACAAACTGTTACCTTTAAACTCTTGTAGATCGTGTTGGAACCAACAATTATCAATCAATAAAATTATCTTTAGAGTTTTATCTCTAGTTTTTAAGAGTTATCTCTTAGTTTCTTTGACTCTTACGTCTATAAGTTCGTTATCTTTTAAAGTTTAGACGCCTGTGGATCTAAATATTTTGAAGAAAAGAATGTTTCTGTGAGTTAGGTGCAACTGTGTTTCAAGTGAACTTGAGGTTGAGTTCTTTTCAAGTGAGGGTAACTAGTACATAGAGATTTGGAGACAAAATCAAAGAACAGAATGACAATGGTCAAAACAATACAAAAAGGAGAAAAATGGCATCATACACCCTCTTGGGCGCCTTTTTCGTCTAAATGGTCTCCCAACTCTCACGAGGGCAACACAAAGGATCCTATGACCAACCGTGCACCATAAGTCGCGTTGCTAATCGCCCGCATGTGACTGAGCATGTCCAGATTCAATTATTTCTTTTAATATTTATTTAATTAATTTAAGTTCCCTTCCTATTTGGTTTAGGATTATTATAGAGTTTGAATTTAGATTTTGGATTGCCTATTTGGTTTAGGATTATTATAGAGTTTGAATTTAGATTCTTTAATTATTACTTAGTTCATTTAGTTTATGTAGGGCTTTAGACCATTTTGTATCCTTTTAAACCTAGGGGGAAAAATTAATTTTTTAGGTCACAAAAATGTTATTCATTAAAACCCTAAGTTGGATCCAAGGACATTTAAAACAAATTTTAAAAAACCACAAGGTATTTAGAGTGTTACCTTTTTAGATATGATGAGTATTCCGACAAAGCACTTATAGACCAAATTACGTTTCATCTATTGGTAGTCCACACACAAACATGTTTTGCGTCGACCAGGTGCTAGCCCAAAACCCTATATCTAATATGTGTTTCTTTAACGAAAAGAAATAAAGGTTTCTTTCTAAATTTTTTATGGATAAAATAAAAAAGATTCAATCAAATTATCTTTAGCCTATCATCTCATTTAGGTAATGAAGTTATAGATGAACTAAAACTCAAATAAGATTATGTAATTATCTGTAATATTTATACTAGAAGCGTACTCGCGCAATGCAGCGAGATAAATCGTGATTTTAATATTTCATTTTTTTATTTATCTCAGTCGATGTTATAATATGACTTTATGTGATTTTAGAAAACGATGATGTTTTTATTTTTGAATAAAATATATGTTTGAAGATATCATAAAAATTTGACTAAAATATATCGATATTAGTATTAAATTAACTATTTGAAATTCCTCATTTTTTTGTGTAATTTTTTAATTCAATTTTTTATAATTTAATTTATGTACAATAACGAAGTAATTTATATTTGGTTTAATAATAGAATTTTTTTATAAAGATAATTGAGAGTCCCAGTATATTGATCAATCTTCAATAAAGCTCAATAATCCATGGCAGAATGATATTTTCTTTCAAGAACATCATAGATAAAGTTGAGAGAGAAAGTCAAGATCTAAATCTGATCAAACTCTCTTTCATACGTACATTGATTTTACAAATGAGCACCCTTACAAAATTACAAGATATCACCCTATTTATAGGGTCAAACAATAAACCACATAGTCAAAGTCAAACATCTAAGAAAAGTCAAACACGGTGACTTTATATAATTATAGACAAAATTAACTTTCAAAAAGAGATGTTCATCCTCTATTTGATTATGTTTATCC
>NW_020201427.1:21541-29820 GCF_001531365.2 Cynara cardunculus var. scolymus
GATGAAATCGGATAGGGATGAAATCGTTTAGGGATGAATGGATTTAAAAGTTTTTAAGAGTTTTAAGAGTTTTAGCCAAATGCTTTATAAGATAGTATAGATAATTGTCTTAAACTTTAATAAGATTATATACATTTATAGATAACACCCTATAATTACATACTTAGATATTAACACATAGTTATATTATTATCCTTCAAGAATAATTACTTTACAATCAATATGATTTAATTCCGGTTTTGGAAAATAGAGGCAAACATCTTATTTGTGTCAAAGTATTCTTGTGTGACATGTGTCATGGGCATATTATAACTGACATTCTCTCACTTGCACACGATACACAATAACACAAATGGTGGTAAACGTCTAGCAACATGTCACCGCCCCAAGTCTAGGTAAATGTGTTTTTCCTTGAGCAATTTGATTGATCCAATTACTCATATGATAGAATCGTTCGTTATTCTTTTGCTTCACGACATTTTGTTTTGAACTTAAGGCATAGATCTATCTCATCCTTTTGAGTTCAAAATTATGTATCTCAATCAAAACATAATGTGATTAGACAAGTCCTATTAGTTCAACTACTCCACTTGTCCATGTCCATGTTAACCAAACTATGTCATCGAGGGGATCAAAATATCTTTCTCATCTTGCATACACGGCTTATACACAATTTATGTTATACCCAGTATAACCCTTATGATTACCCGAACAAGGGTAATTTATAATATATCGAAGTATAAAACTATTATGCATTAGGTCCCAATGAACATCTCAAGTCTAAGTATAAGAGTGTTCACCATTTCAGGACTCACTTTACCAGTCTATGAAGCGGTCCTAATTGTGGGTCTTGTTCAATGCTTGTGCATCGACAAGTGCATGTGACTCTGGTTGCACCTAGTGCACTTCCAACTTGGACTATGACCAGACATCAAAATGATCTTGATCTATTACTAGTCTCCTGTAATAACCGATCAAGAAAATTTTTAAATAATATAATCATCATATTTAGTTAAGGATAATTAAATATGTTAATAATGAACACATAAATGTTTTATATGAATACTCATATCCAATATGCCATAACAGGTAGAAACATAACTGTTTATATCCAAAAAAACGTTGCACTAGTATAGGTATCATGCTTGTTATGACTCATAGGCTTGGTGAAAGGATATGTTGGATTGTCTTTTGATTGAACTTTGCATATCTTCACATCACATCGATCAATAATCTCTTAAATTAATTGATATCGTCTTAGAAGATGCTTGGAGCACTGATGTGATCTTTACTCTTTTTCCTGAGCTATGACACCCTTATTCTCGTTACAAAATTTTGGCATGGTTACATAATAGGAACCACTCCTAGGTCTGAGATGAATTTTTCATCCAAATAACTTCCTTTCCAACATCTGAAATTGTAATGTACTTCGATTATGTGGTTGAATCTAATATCGTACTTTTCTTGTAGCTCTTTTAACTTAGAGCACCACCATTTAACACAAATAAGTATCCCGACTTTGATTAAAGTCATCATGGTCAGTTTGGAAACTAGCTGTCTATGCTTGGATACACAAATCTCTTTCTTACTTGTCTTGCAATAAGAACATATACTTAGTTCTTCGTAGATACTTCAGAATGTTCTTCATTACTACCTAGTAAGCATCACCTGGGTTGGACAAATATCTGCTCACCATGCTTAGGGCATACGATATGTCCGTTCTAGTACATAACATGGCATACACGATAGAACTAATGGCCAAAGCTTAGGGAACACCTTTCATATGGTTTATCTCATCCTTTGAACTTGGACACTATGTATAACTTAATGTTATGTCATGTTCCATTGGCAAGTTCTCTCTCTTGGAGCCCTCCATCTTGAAGTGTTTCAAGACTCTGCCAATGTATGTACTCTTGCTTAATCCAATTAAGCCCTTAGATCTCTCATGGTGGATCTTTATATCAAGGATATATATTGCCTCTCCCAAATCCTTCATTGCGAATTACTTCCCTAGCTAGGATTTTACACCTTTAAGGACTGGGATGTCGTTTCAGATAATTAGTATGTCATTGACACATAAGATGAGGAATACTACTATGATTGTAAAAGAATAAAAGTTGGTTCAAATGTTGTCTGGAAAATACAAGTTTAAGGCTGAAGATTTGTATTTAGAGTTGTAAATTCAGTGTATTTAGAGTTCGGGTGCAAATTTTAATACATAATATACAAAGTGAAGTACAAGTCTCAATAGTGTTTCAAGAGTTCTAAAGGCAAAAATGAAAAGTAGCTAAGTGAAGAAAGTTTCTAGTGTTTAGACCATGTGTTATTAGAGTTTTTGGTAACTCTGGATACACTTATCCAGAGTTAGAGACTTAGTCATTTCTTATGACTAATTTTCTTAAGAATGACGATTAATGTCCTATGATACTAGACCATGTGTCTTGCGATGATTTTTTTAATGTCTTGTAACATTAGCATAGCTTTCGTTGTATAAATAAGTTCATTATTTCTGTTATAAGTATCCTTTTGATCATGACTCTTGAAGCTATAAAAGCTAGAATCTTCTAGGTTCACACAACTCCCTATGTTCGAGGCATACCCGTTTGGAAACTTCAACTTCTTCAACCATGCACACACTTGTTTTACTTGTTGTTTGCTCAAACTGTACGATGACTTTGGTTTCACTACTTTGTTGTCTGACATGGCAATGTGCAAATCCCGTCGATCGCAATGAACCTCTACATCTCTTCTCGCCTTTACATTGTCTTTAGTTTTTGACGTATCCATGACAATGTTAAAAGAGATTTTCAAAAATGTTCCTCTCTCTCTCTCTCTCTCGATCTCGTGGTGGTTGGCAACAGGGTCGTCGGTGGTGGTGTTGGTAGAAGACGGTGGTTGTCGGCGACTTGGTGGTACCGATCTCTCTCTCTCTCTCTCGTGGTCGAAGGCGGTGGTGGTTGCCAAACTCTAAAACACAATATGATAATGGTGATAATGGAGGCTTGACTTAGATGCATTTTTCTTATATCAGAATATCAACGACGGATTAATTCCGTTGCTAAAAAGGTATTTTATTTAATTATTTAATTTATTTAATTACTTTTTAATTAATAACTATAAATTTAATTAATTATTAATTATTACATTAAAACCGAATAAATCCCATTAAAGTCCAATAAACCGAATAAATCCCATTAAGGCCCAATAAAACTGAATCAAGCCCATTAAGGCCCAATAAAACCGAAATATAGCCCATTAAGGCCCGATAAATGGATTAAGGCCCAATAAAACCGAATAAATCCCATTAAGGCCCAATAAACCGAATAAATCTCATTAAGGCCCAATAAACCGAATCAGGCCCATTAAGGCCCAATAAAACCGAATCAAGCCCATTAAGGCCCGATAAATGGATTAAGGCCCAATAAAACCGAATAAATAAAATGTAATAAAGTCAATTAAGGCCCAATAAAACCGAATAAAGTCTCTTAAGGCCTAGTAAAACCGAATAAAGCCATTAAGGCCCAATAAACCGAATAAATCCCATTAAAGCCCAATAAACCGAATAAAGCCCATTAAGGCCCAATAAAACCGAATCAAGCCCATTAAGGCTTGATAAATTCAATAAAGCCCAGTAAATGGATTAAGGCTCAATAAAACCGAACAAAACCTATTAAAATTGGTTAAGGCCCAATAAAACCGAATAAAGCCCATTAGGCCCAATAAAACGAAATAAAGTCCAAGAAATTGGATGAAGACCCAATAAAACCAAATAAAGTCCAAGAAAATTGGATTACAGCCCTACAAAACCGAATAAAGTCCCTTAAGGCCTCGTAAAACCGAATAAAGCCTAATAAAACCGAATCGACGAGTATATATACATCGATCCAATCGTGGTTAGCAACCACCACACATCTATACACATCGTGTATACATATGTATATAACACAGACAGATGAGTATATATACATATAACAATTACAACATCGTGCAAACATATATATATATATATATACACATGTGTACATATAATACACATCGCGGTTAACAACCACAACATATATATATATATATATATATATATATATACACAAACAACACATATACATGTATACATACGACATCAACACATAATAATATGTACATATAACACATAAAAATAAAGAAAAAAGGAAAATCCCTCGCAGATCAGTGAGGGAATTGTCCTATTTTCTTGATTTTTATGTGTTACATGTACACATTTTTATATTTAGGTAGCGTATGTATACATGTGCATGTGTTATAAGTATATATACCCGTCAGCCCGTGTTATATACATATATTTACACGACGTTGTATGTGTTATATGTATATATACCCGTCGGTCAATGTTATATACATATATATACACGATGTGTACTGGTTGCTAACTACGATTGAATCGATGTATATATGTTTAAACGTATGTCTATATATGTGAATGTATAGATAATGTGTGTGTGTTATATGCGGATTTATTTGGCTTTATTGGGCTTAACCCATTTAAATGTGCTTTGTTCAGTTTTATTGGGCCTTAATCCATTTACGGGGCTATTTTGAATTTATCGGGCCTTAATAAACTTTATTCAGTTTTATTTGACTTTATTTGGTTTAATGGGCCTTAATGGGCTCTATTCGGTTTTATTAATTAATTTTTGTAATATTCTAATTAATAATAAATAATTGTAAATTTAATAATCAATAATTAAAAATTAATAAGTAATTAAATTTATAGTTAAAAAATTAAAAAAATGTTGGAAATCAGATTCCTTCGCTGATCCCTCGCTGATCAGCAAGGGATCAGCGAGGGAATCTGATTTTTGCTTGTCAATTCCCTCGCTGATCAGCGAGGGATCAGCGAGGGAATTGTCCTATTTTCTTATTTTTCTTGTTTTTTTATGTGTTATATATACACATTTTTATATGTTGGTATCGTATGTATTCATGTTCGATTTTATAGGGCCTTAACCCATTTAACTGGACTTTGTTCGGTTTTATTGGGCCTCAATCCATTTACCGGGCTAGTTTGAGTTTATCGGGCCTTAATAAGCTTTATTCAGTTTTATTTGACTTTATTCGGTTTAATGGGCCTTAATGGGCTTTATTCGGTTTTATTGGGACTTAATGGGCTTTATTCGGTTTTATTAATTAATTTTTGTAATATTCTAATTAATAATCAATAATTGTAAATTTAATAATCAATAATTAAAATTTATTAAGTAATTAAATTTATAGTTAAAAAATAAAAGAAATGGCGAAAATCAGATTCCCTCGCTGATCTGCGAGCTGATGTTCGTCGCTGATACATGGTTTTCTAGTAGTATATGTTTTAGCCTAAAATCACATTTGATTTCGATATGCATGGGCTCGTGTACGAGTCAAGTTCATACAAGAACGAAAACCACATGTTGTATTGACCGTGTTTCATAACTGCATGTAAAATCAGATATGATTTGACCGTTTTCTTGTTCTCTTATTTTGATCATGTTCTCCTTTTATCCTCCCTCTATACATAGATGCATATGTGCATTGCTTCTCAACTTTTTGTCTACTTTTATTCAAACCTCCCAGTCTATGTATATGTATATGTATATGTATATGTATATGTATATGTATATGTATATGTATATGTATATGTATATGTATATGTATATGTATATGTATATGTATATGGATGAGTGTGGAATAACTATTTCAAGAAAAATAGCGTTAGGTTGTATGTCTTTGCATCTAATTAGTAGATGTTGTTTGTGTAAAAAAATCATAACCTCGACCAATGTGTAAAATATCCATGACAAGACTTTATCACCAATCAATCGTTGATGTCCACGACAATTGAGATAACTACAACACATAATCAATGAAAACAACTGAATTCCTTAGACAAATATTTTCTATGACCAACCTTCCTGTTAGTTTTTCTTCGACTAATACTAACGATTACTTACTTTCGACGATGGTTATTTTTATCATTTATTACAGGTCTTGCAGAATAATTACCAAGATTTGTTTATTGATACGGCAAGAGTAACCGACGATTGACATTTAAACACATCATTAAAGCACAATCTTTATCAATTTAAAGCTCATTTAAACTGTTAGTAACCATTGCTTAAATCACCTATAAGAGGGAGAATATACTTGCAAAAGACATCCAATTCTAATGGAGCATACACGATCAAAGAGCAAAGTTGCTAACACAAACAAACATATCGCTAGACACATATGGAGAATCTATTGTAATTTTCTTTAGTTTACGCACGTAACATTGTCGTTATCCACGACCTATCATTGTAATTTTTGTTATTAAGGATGACGTCCCTGTTTTAAGTCCATAGTGCACCGATGATACCACATATCGTCCACGGTTTTTACCCTTGACTTGGTTTTTGGCGTCACCAAATCTCTTGTATTTATTTTTCCTCAATTTTGTTTATTTTAAAGGTTCTATCTATAGTTGGTTAAGCCTCGTAATTCGAACCTTGAATTATATTTGTGTAATTTTTGATATAAACTGTTTGGCATCTACCGTGGGGACTTACACTCTCATTTTTTGTGTAGGCAAATATAATGGCTTCTACATGTAATAATCAGGACATGATCACATGATTACAAGAAGAAGAAGAAGCTAGTCGTCAATAAATTGCCTGATTAGTTGATCAAAATAACAGTCTTCTATAAAGGACATCATCTACTCCTATAAATGTTGCAGGGCCATCCTTTTCTCAAACTTCTTGACCAAATTCTTTAAACATCCCACCATACACCAGAACCACCATTTCTCAATACCACAACCATGACTCTCCATACTCAAGTTCTACCCTTGTCTCTACCATTTCTACATATATGATATTATATATATGACATCTCCAAACACCACATTTGCATATAACGCATATTTCATTGCGTATAAATACAGTTTACACCACAATGGTCCCACTAGTACAAAGATTCTTATATGTACAAAATCTGCATATGAAAAACTCTAAAATAAAATCTTGTACTATCACATGTATAACAACATGTATCTTCAAAATAAGCAATCTTATGCTGATCTACAAAAGCAGATATCATATAAGGAAAATAATTACATTTTCTCCTTCCCCTTAATATCCCTTGACCCCGTAGTTCCTACATTGCATATTTTTAAATATAAAATGAGGGTTATACCATAAGGTCTAGTATCCCTTCTTTGCATATGCAGGGTGATAAACACCAAAATCTGATAAAATAACCTTACATAGTAATATTTGCATATCAGCCAGATTAATGAAACTCAACAATATGATCAAAAAGAGATCAATAGTTAACATCATCCCATTATTCAAATGCACGTCCCTAAAACCTAGAGCTCAAAATAGAACTTTACTTCAACGGGCCAGAGCCCCTCTGACTCATGGGCCAGAGCCTCTCTTATTCGACAAACCAGATCTCCTCTGGTTCTACAGACCAGAGCCCCTTCTGCCTTACCAATCAAAGCCTCTGGTTCTACTATATCTAAGTGACATTTACCAACCAGAGGTCCTCTGGACCAATTAGAACCTTAGGTTCAGAAGAACATAACAAAATATAAACAGACGATTAAATAGAATCAAAGCTCCTCTAACTTTTAAACTTTGTTTATAAATAATTTTAAAGAAAAGACACATTTTATAGAATAAAACTTAAGATACAGAGTTTTCGTATGAATCATACAGAGCCTTTGATTTATAAAATTCTCAAAGTATTTAAAAACCGTTTCTACATAACCAGAGGTCCTCTGGTCCTTGCTCAAAAACCAACCAGAGTCCCTATGTATGTATTAAAACATGGATAGAAAGTTTAAGCAATAAATGACTCTGATAACAAACCATTTTCCCCTTCTCAATAACATATAAATTATTATTTCTAAATAGAACAATATCTCTAATTCATAAAGTAACAAAGAAATGATGATTTAGACTCATTGTATCTAGTTAGTGATAATAACAAGAGCTATAATAATGTCCACATATGAAAATACCTCCCTTATTCCATGGTACACCTCTCCTTAGTATGCCACTCTTATTTCTCCATTAAAGTAGGGTTACTTACCAGAACAGACAAAATTCATCACGTTTGGAAGTACCCATCACCTAGTTCCAAGCCAAAATAGACAAAAGTCACCACGTCTTGGGGAACTACCTCTTAAAACAAGTTCCATACCAAAACCGACTTATGTCATCACGCTTGGTAGAAACATTTCCTGAAATACAGTTCCATACCAAAATAGACTTACGTCACCA
>NW_020201427.1:29923-44328 GCF_001531365.2 Cynara cardunculus var. scolymus
AAAACAGACTTACGTCACCCGCTTGGTAGGAACATTTCCCAAAATACAGTTCCATACCAAAACAGACTTACGTCACCACGCTTGGTAGGAACATTATCTTTTCATATTTAAAAGATTTAAACATACCCCTTTTTCACAATAACAAAATAAAATTCAAATATAATTGTTAAATTGTGAAAACTTCCAAACATTCTAAACACTTAACAACTTGTGCAAATAGATGTATCCGGACAAGCTATCTAGACAACACATGTCTGGACAAGCTTGGTCGGACTCCCTATTTGGACATCACTTGATAAAACAACACCCTATTCGGACGACATGATAACTGGATGGGAACGCGTATTCGGACGACATGATAACCGGATGGAACGCGTATTCGGACAACACTACAACCGGATTCGAACGTCTCTTGATGGAACTATGGCCGGACTAGGACGCGTATCCAGACAGTACTATGGCCGGACTAGGACGTTTCCAAGCGGCATTATAACCAGATTAGGAACGTCTCCGGACGGCTCTATAACTGGATTCATATGTCTCCGGTCAAAATTATGATTGGATTCACAATTTCAAAATCATTCTAACACCTTGTCCGGTCTACACAATGACCAGGGTTAAACTTAATCCGGTCAACATACTTCAAGAACAAAACATAATTTCAATGTATAGAAAATGAAATTCGTATGCATTTATATGTTTAAAAACCACTCACCTTTATGCAATTACTCAGATTTTGAAGATGAAAAGGCAAGATGAATCCAAATCTTTAGTTCCAGATTAAGAAAATAAGAATCTCAACTCCTTTTTCTCAAATTTCCCCAATGAGGCAAGATACCTTGCCTGAGTTCCTAACCCTCCTATTTATACTTTCCTATTATGGAAAGTCGGCCACACACACATGATCTAGCATGCATGCATATTACCATAATACCACCCAATCCTTTGCATGTAATCACATTTCATATGCATAATTCATGCATACACATATATGATCATAATTTCATGCATATTTAAATACTTAACATACATTTTTAACATCATGCATATATTCCCATGTATGAAAATACACATACTCACATATTAAAAGAAGAAAGACTTTCATTTCAAAAAGAAAAGGAAGAATTTTTGAATAAAATGAAATTTAGAAAAGTCAAAAGTGAAAGAGAAACCTGTTGAGTGTGAGTATTTTTCATGTTCTAAACCTTCAAGTGATGCTTCTGAATCTGAAGGTTTAAAATTTTTAAATGAAGAGCCTAATTTTTMGGAAATCTTAAATTCGAATTCTTGTTTAGATCAAGAGATTGATCAATTTGATATCTCTAATCAAGTGCCCAGTTATAAAGATTTTATTTTAAATAAAAATGAAAAACTGTGGATTCTGACAAGGCTTCAGATTTTGAAAAAGATTTTAATGAAAAACCTGTTTCTGAGAACGTGTATTATAAAAAGAATAAAATCAAAAAAAGTTCTAAGAAACAGAAGAAGAGTACTGATAAAATTCTGAAACATAAAGTTAATTGTAAATCTAAATCTAATGATTTTGTTTCTCATGTTTCAGATAATTCATTAAAGATTAAAAGAATCTGGAAAGTGAAAGGATCTACGTCTGTAGATACATCAAAATCATCTGATCAGCTTAGGAAGAACCATTTTTCAAATTCTGTACTCAATAACACTATGAATGTAAAGAAATATTCATTTAGTAAAATAATTGAGATCAAGAAAAGCAAAATGAGTTGTTCTTATTGTCGATGGGATGAATTTATGCTTTTTACTTCTTTTCATGCTCATCATTGTATGCATAATGTTTCATTTGCTATTAAAAAGAAAATAATTTTCAAAGAAAGTTGGTTTGGAAACTACAACATACCACCAAATCGGGCTAATATGAAAGGACCCATACTAAAATGGGTACCTAAATCCAACTGATTCAATGTGMAAGTAAACCGGCATGTGTGGTTCTTAGACTCTGAATGCTCTAAACACATGACTGGTAGGAAAGAGTTACTTTCTAATTTTATTGAATCTTTTGGTGGCACGATAAGGTTTGGTAATGATCAATACGTGCCTATCCTTGGATATGGTGACGTAATTTCTGGAAATTTAATGATAAAGAAAGTCTCCTATGTCGAAGGACTTGGACATAATCTATTTAATATAGGTCAATTATGTGATAAAAATCTGGAAGTTTTTTTTAAAGCTAACCGGTGCAGTGTCCGTACTACTGATCGTAAGGAACTTCTCGCTGGATCCACAAAATCAATACACTATTGACTTATCAAATTTACAAGTGGATACTAATGTCTGCTTGATATCCAAGGCTTCTTTGCAGCAAAACCTGTTGTGGCATCGATGTCTTTCTCACCTCAATTTCAAAAATTTGAACAAGTTAGTTTCTAATAACTTGGTGAAAGGTCTTCTAATAAAGACCATGTTTGCGCAGTGTGCGAAATGGATAAAATGAAGAGAGTTTATAATAAGACCAATGCAAAGTTTAATACAGATCATTCTCTACATCTTCTACATATGGATCTTTGTGGTCCTATGAGAGTTCAGAGTATCAACTAGAATAGATATGTGTTTGTCCTTGTTGATGACTATTCCAGATTGTTGATCCCAGATCTCTCAATAACACAAATATTCAAGTTATGAATAACCTAAATATATCGTGTGGATGGAAAATAGTGAAGAACAACTCAAGAATATTCAAGGAATAATTGGAGTTTCAAAGGATTCACTATTATTGATCAATTGAATGGAAAGCGTAAACGGTTACAAGAAATATAAAGACTATTTATACTAGTAATCTAAATTAGGAGATTGCTATCTATGGAAGATATATCGCAAATCTCTTAAAGAAAGAAAACAATCTAGAAATATGGAAACAAAAATAAAACTAAATAAGGCAATGAGAATCTAGCTGTCGATTTGCCATCTCCAGCTGTCTTCTAGGAGGCGTGTTCAACCATGAGTCTTTGGATCTTCTTGAATGAACATCTCTGGTTGAACTGTTGTTGAAATCTCCAAGTGTTGGTGACTAGAGGGGTTATGGAGATGCACTGTTCATCGCACCTATGGACTTTCATCGCATCTCTGGTTGTATTGAACACTTAGGATTTTTCCTTGCAAGTCTTCCATCGACCTTCTGCTCTTTCACACTTTGTATGTTTTTCATTATTTTTACAAATAAGAATGACGAGGTCTAACAATCTCCCCCTAAGTAATGAAAAACAAAATCATGACTAATCTATGAACAATGAAAGAATTAAGGAAAGGAGAGACCAGTCTAGAAAAACATCCTTTTGCCAAATATTTTCATTGGTCTAAAAGTTGGATATTTTCTTACAAAAAAAATTGAAAGTACATGATGGAAATAAATTACTCATGGTCTCCACTTGAGATTTTCCAAAAGCGCATCATCAATCCTCTAAAGCGGATGAATGTGGAGATGCCATGAATCAATTCTTGGCCTTCCTTGTAACACCCCATAACACAAATTGCATGTAACACATATTTCATACAAAAGAAATACATGATATTATCCCATTCAGGTCCCTTAGTACAAGAATCTATTATAACCAAATACAAGGTCCAAAAATTCAAATACATTTCTTGTACTAATCAATCAAAACTATACATCAAGACAGATCTTCATGTAGAAAAGCATATAGAAAAATATTACATTTTCCCCTTCCCCTTACCGTCCGCACATTCTGCAATACATAGTTAAAATCACAAAACGAGGGTTAGACCGAAAGGTCTAGTGAGATACCCTATTATGATATTGTAGGGTGAAAATCACCAAAACCTTTATGAAAAAAACTATTCATATATATAACAAATATATGAACGAATAGGAACAAAATACCAAGTCCTTTCCACTTTTCAAGCTAAGCATTTATCTATTCAAATATCATACCTTTGAACCAGCTAGGTTCCATATAATGCCACTTTTAAACCTTTTCAAATCAACAAGGTTATTTAAAATATCAAGCCAAACCTGTTATTTTCTCCTCAATAACATCCAGACTATGATTTCTAATAAGAACCTTGATCCTAAATATTTAAATCACAAAGAAATAAAGATTTCAGACCACGGTAATCTTAAGAGATATAATAGAAAGAGTTATATCATACAACACACATACAAATGCCACCCTTATATCAAATGTACACATCTCCTTGATATGCCACCCTTATCCCGTGGTACAATTCTCCTTGATATGCCACCCTTATTTCCTCATCAAAATATTTCACAAAAATAATTTCAAATAGACCGCAACTATTGAAATTATTATCAATCCAAAAATCATTTATATCAAATCTCCATTTTATGATAAAATAACAATTTTTATCAATCAAGCACAAGGCACAATACAAATTTGGTCAACATAGACTTGGCCGGACTTCATATCCAGTCAAGTATTAGCCGGTTTACCAAATCCGGACAACTCATCGCCCAAGGCTTGTCCAGTTTAACACTTAGAAATAAATTCCATCTTTTGTCCGGATAAAAAGTCCGGACAATACATCGTTCAAAGCTTGACCGATTTAAAATAATCCGGTCACCACATGGTCGTATTCCTACTTCTTCGTTCAAAATGTTAACCATTCTTATCGTTCATAACTCGCTCAAAGCTTAACCGGTTTAGAACTAAACCGCTTAACGCTTGATCGGTTTAGGGCTTAATCGCCCAACCCTTGTCCGATTTAAACTTAATCCGGTCAGCCTTTGTCTGGATAAAAACCCTTATGCAATTAACTGATTTCTTTCCAATAATAAATAACATTCAAATAAAACCAATAACAAGTTTTATGCAAAAAGGTTTAGAAATTACTCACCTTTAAGACAAACTTAGACTTTGAAGAAGATGAAGAATGCACAGATAAAAGATCTCCGGTCAATCCTTTCTCTAATTTTTCCCAAAATTCCAAATGAAGCAAGAAACTCTACTAAGTCACAAACCTCATATTTATACTTTCCAAAATAAGAAAGTCGGCTAAACCAGCCAACTCTCCCACATTCATGCACATGCATACATCCACACACCATGCATTCTCATAACATGCATGTGTGTATAATCACACACACACACACACACACACATATATATATATATATATATATATTTCTACATATGCACATAATCTCATACATGTATCCATATTATGCACATAATTTCCACACACACTAGCATGATCWAATAAACCAAATTTATCATGCTATCACGTAATCATTTAATCAGATAATCACGTATTAATTACCTTGGGTGATAACCAAGATCCAGTTATCACATTCCTTCATCGGTACATGTGCTCTGCCCAATATTTCTCGAATGACCTTCTGAAACCATTCAAGTGTACCTGTTGAATACTTGAATGCCCTAGTCAGTCTGAAGAACTTTTTAACTCCATACTCATTCTTGAAAACCAAGCCTGGTTGAGCTAGGATCGATGTAGAGCACTTCTCCTGTAGCCTGGAAAATCTTCATTTGGAGGTGTGCAAGAGAGTCTTTCAGTACCTAGTTCAAGAGCTATTTGGAAGTCACTCTCAGCTTTAAACTTTACCAGGGTCCCCATCGTCTCTACTATCGATCTGTTAGCCATCCCGTAACTTATCCCTTGATCCTGTTGCTGAGCTGTGTAGCCATATAGATCGATCAAGTCCCATGGATCAAGATTTATAAGATCATTGTCGTTGAAGATGCTGATCATCCTATATACATGTTCCATGGTGTACTCGATGTATTTTATAGCTGTATTGGCGAAGGTCTGCATTTTGATGTCGAGGACTGTCTTGATTCCATCGTTAGAGATGACTGTCTTGTGGTGGACAGGTCGTCTGTCTCACGAATTTATGTCGCATCAGGTCTATGGACTCATGTGATAGGTTGGGAGGATTGAGAACCAATTGTTCATCATGATCATGGTAGAGGTATTGATTGATATTCTCCATCACGACAGGTTCCCTTCGAGGCACTGGTGGACGTCTCCTTAACGATTCTATATGACAGAGAATTTCTTCGACTCTGTCTTGTGTTGGAGCTTGCCTTAATGAAGAAGGAATATTTGCTTGCACCTTCTGGGTCGGTTGGGTGATGGATGGTTGTGGTTATGTTTGGGTAAGGGTAGGTTGGGTGATAGGTGGTTGTGTTTGGGTGATAGGTTGTGTTTAGGTGATGGGTTCTTGTAGTGTTGTAGAGGGTTCGGGTTGAGGTATGGCTTCTAGTTGAGGTGAGGCTTCTAGTTGAGTAGTTTGATATTGGGTAGGCTCTGGTTGGGTAGGCTCTAGTTGTGGTTGGTTTGTTTGGATGATAGAGGGTTCTGGTTGAGTAGGTTGGGTGATGGAAGGTTCTGGTTGAAGTGGTGATGGAGGAGGTGTTGGTGATGGGGTAAAGGGTAAGGCTGTTTCTGGTTGAGGAGAAGGTGGGTTATTGGAGGATGAAGAACTCACCAAAATTGGTGATAACTCATTTGTTGTGGATAGAGGGTTTTGGGTGCAGGCAGAGGAAACATGTACATTTTGTACATCATCACAGGGCTGAGCCTCTGGTTCCCTTGCCTAGGTTCCTTGGGTTCCCTAGGTTGGTTGACTTTGTGGTGGTGGTGGTGCAGCAGTTTCCATTGGTGTACTAGTCGGGTTCTCCCCCTCATGTGGACCAAGACCATGATCATCTTGGTCTACGTCTTCATGCCTTTGCCTTTTAAGGGGGCGGCTTGTGGAGTAGGAGGGTCTGCTTCTCTTTTTCTTCAGCCTCATTTGCTTGACGAAATTATGCATCGTCTCTCTCCTTCGCCTTCTCTCCACAATGAGGAGGAGAGAGTTGGTGCGATCTTGTTGTTGGAGGAGGATTTTTTTAGTGCGTTGGTATGCTCGACGGCTCTGGATGCAAATTTGGCACTTATCTCATTAAAACATGAGATTAAGGCCTTTGATAAAGCACGCAGATCGGCTCTCATGACCGCATCTGTAGGGGTGGAGGTGGAGGTTGAGGCGGGTGGAGGGATGGTGATGGAGGATATCATTGAGCGTAACTCTGCAGCAAAGGAGTTGAAGGCTTCATCGGATGAGGGAGCTGCAGAGGGGGGTGGAGGAGGGGCTGTTTGTGGTAGATTGGCTAGTATGGTAGTGGGTATGGTGGCGATGGAAGTGGTGAGGGTGTTTACTTGAGTGGTGAGGGAGGCAATGGGCTCATCGGTCGCAGTAATCTGGGCCGCGAAGGCAGCAAGGGTGGCTGTGATGGACTCATTTCTGGTGGTAGATATGTTGGTGAGGTGGTTGTGTTGTTGGACCATAAGCTGTTGGAAGATCTGGATGCGGGTGATGTTGTCCCTCGATTGAGCCTCGAGGGACGTAAGTGATTGCTGAATCGATGAAATATTGACTATAGGGATAGATTCAACAACCCTCGCTAAGTTGAATTTAAGGTCATCCAAGGACCGCTGAATTGAATCAGTAAAGGCTTGGAACTCAGCCTTTGTGACCAAGTCCGCAAGAGCTGGGTTACCCCTACAGCAACAGATGCTGTAGGTTGAGCCTCAGTTCCAGAGGCACCTCCATCGATGCCTTATGTGGAGTGAGGCAAGGGAGGACTTCCATCACGTCCTTGATAGCACTCAAGCGAGGAACTATCTCGTGATGTTGCCACATGAACTTCTTCTTCATCGGATTCAAAGTCCGATGAAAGGGAAGTAGATGTGTGTCCCCTTCGCTAGATCAAGTATCGAAGGGGCTTGTGTTTGAACAGGCAATCACTCTGAACGATCGATGGGTAATTCAAAGTCAGAAGCAACATATGATTCTGTGTGTGAGGGAAGTAGCGAGCCATGAGGAGAAGTGGCTCTTATATATTCATCACCCCCCTGTTGGGAGAGAGGTGACGGATGGTGGGGTACCTCAACTTTATCATCTCCAGAGGCCAGAAGAATGGCCTTTGGATGGCTTGGTAGGGTTGGGTTTGGACTGGGTGATCATTGTTCAATACCCCTTCGGCCTTGATCGCCAGGGGTAGTGGATGTGGTTTCCCGGGGAGGGGGTGATGGAATTAAAGTGTTTATTGGGTCGGAGGTTGTGGGAGCAGTGTCATCATCATCATCTTCACCATCCGATGAAGAAGACTCTTCTTGAGATCCCTCTCTTGTGTCAGGGGACAACTCTATATGTTCCGGGGTAGCTGACCTCGGTTGTTGAGCCAACAGGGAGCTTTCATATGTCCTACGGCAGGCAGAGGTGGCAGGTATGACATTTAACATCTCCCTAGATAAGGGCCTATCTACAGGGTAACCATCCATGGAGATGGTTGGGCGATGACCATTCATGATGTATTGGGGAGTGAATGGTTCAACGCTCGGCAGCTTGTGCATCTTCATCGCGTCCCTTATAAAGAGTGCAAGGAAATGCGGGAAGAGCACTAATGAAAGGGGTTTTCCAGCAGCCATCAACTTGTTTTTCTTCACCACCGCCGCGTGTATCTCGTTGTAGATTAGTAAGGCATAGTCCAAGGGGAGGTTGAAGAACAGACCATACATGATGGTTATGATGTTGCCTTGGTTCATGCTTCCTAGCTTGCATGTGAGGGGCGCGGTTGAGGATGGAGAAGAACATGTTCCACATAGGTGCTTGCTTCAGCCCATAGAGGCCTTTGTCCATAAAATAGACATATTCTGGATGCTTTGGATTTTCAAACCCAGGGGGCTGCTGCACATATACTTCCTCTTGAAGTTTTCCATTGAGTAAGGCAGACTTGACATCTATCTGATAGACCTTGAAACCTTGTGTGCTGCATAGGCGAAGAATATTCTGATGGCTTCAAGTCTGGCGACGGGAGCAAATGTTTCATGTAGTCAATCCCTTCTTCTTGGTAGTAGCCCTTGGCAACAAGCCTGGCCTTGTTCCTTACAACTATGCCATCTTCATTCTTCTTGTTTCTAAAGACCCATTTGGTCCCAATAGCCGTTTTCCCTTTGGGTAGAGGCATGAGGGACCATACTTTGTTTCTCTCAAATTGGAGTAGTTCCTTTTGCATGGCATCTATCCAGTTTGGATCTTGTAGGGCTTTAGAAATCTTCTTTGGTTCGATCATACTTAGAAAGTTGGTGAATATGCATTCATTGGAAGTAGCATATCTCGTCTTGACACCGGATGATGGATTACCAATGATTTGGTGATGAGGATGGTTTTTTGTCCACTTGGTGCAAAATTTAGGTTCTGGAGCAACAGGATGCAGTTCTTCATCGACTGATGAAACTTCTTGCTCCCCCTCAAAGAGATCATCTCCAGAGTGATGCTTTGGTTCTAAAGACACATAAGAAGTAGAGAGTGAAATAACATGAGTTTCAGAAAGAATTGTACCTTCATCATTGGAGACTTCATGTGCTTCATCGACTCTGGAAGAGGGTTCTTCAATAAGTGCTTGTCCGGAGACTACTTCTTCTTCAAAGATGTCTTCAAATAAATGAGCCAACTCTGATTCATTGGGTTTGCTCAGTGACGAATCAGAGGCTCTTTGTGATAGCCCGAGTCCTGAACTGCTGTGTCCAGAAGTCATTGGTGAAGAATCATCAAAGGACACATTGTTACTTTCTATGACGATCTTTGTCCTTTTGATGAACACTCTGTAGGCCTTGGCAGTTTGAGAGTAACCCATAAATATGCCTTCATTAGCCTTCTTGTCAAACTTGCCAAGATATTCCCTATCATTGAGTACAAAACATTTGCACCCAAAGACATGGAAATATTTGACATTGGGACGTCGTTGGTTGATAGGTTCATATGGTGTCTTCTGGTGCCTCTTGTTGATGATGGATATGTTCTGGGTGAAACATGCTGTAGAAATTGCTTCAGCCCAGAAAGAGATTGGTAGCTCTGATGAAGCAAGCATGGTCCTTGCTGCTTCCACTAGGGTTCTGTTCCTTCGCTCAATGACTCCGTTTTGATGTGGAGTTTTGGCAGATGAAAAGTTTTGAGAAATACTTCACTGATGATGTATTCATCAATTTTGGTATTCTTGAATTCTGTTCCATTGTTGCTTCTAACTTGGATGAGTTTGCATTGGAGAAGGACTTGGATCTTTTTCATCACCGCGATGAGAAGGTCAGGAACGTCTAATTTCTTCTTGACGAATTCAACCCATGTATATCTTGAGTATTCATTAACAAGTACGAGAATGTACTTCTTTCCCGAGAGGCTTTGAGTGGGGATTGGCCTATAGAGGTAGATGTGGATCATGTCCAAGGGTTTGGAGCAGGAGGTTTCTGACTTAGTTTTGTGAGAGGCCCGCTTCAGCTTCCCCACCTCACAGGCTGAGCAGAGGTGGTCTTTTTCAAAGTTGAGATCAAGAATCCCTTGACCAGCTTCTGTTTGGCTAACTTCTTCAGGACATCAAAATTTAGATGTGAGATTTCTGGTGCCATAGCCAATTTTCATCACTTCTATGGGAGACAAGGCAGAGAGTGTCTTGACCCATAGAGGAATGAAAGTCCAGAAGATAGAGGTTTTCTTCTCTTTTCGCCTTGATGATGGTTTGGCCGGGCTTTGTTTCGATGACGCCGAAACCTTTGCGAAATCTAACTTCAAGACCCTTGTCGCAGAATTGGCTTATGCTTAGTAGATTATGCTTCAAGCCTTCAACATAAGCCACTTACTGATTGAGATGTTGCCTTTGATGAGAGTGCCGTATCCCTTGATGGTTCCCTTGCTGTTGTCTCCAAAAGTAACAGAGCCTCCATATTTTTCGATGGAGGAGGACAACTGACTTTTTATCATCAGTCATGTGCCTGGAGCAACCTGAATCCATATACCATGGTTGCACATGCTGGTCCTGCAAGACAAGTTAAGGGTTTTTAGGTACCCACTTCATAATGGGTCCACGTTTGTTAGTCGGGGATACGACATTTTTCTTTTCATCAGCCCTCTTGGAATTGGGCTGATTTCCATTACCCTTAGCCTTTGCAGGGTTGGGTTTATTTCCATCGCCCTTGGTCTTTGTAGATTTGGGCTTTTTCATATTTTCATGAGCCTTAACATTTTTATAACGATAGACATGCTCAGAAAAAATGCAGCAATGATTTAACATGTGATTCCTCAGGTTTTGTAAAATAGTTAAACACTGACAGTTAGAAGTTTTTGGACAAGAGTGTTTAACAAATTTCCTTTTATTCGATGAAGAAGAAGTAAAAGCAGAGGGTGAGGATTCTGTCCTAGCATTGGTTGTTTTTACAAACTTCCTATCTAGTGCAAACTTTTTATTTGAAGGGGCAGGCGTGGGTTTTACTTCTTTCCTGATGAGAGGCTTTTTACCTTTAGCTGAAGAAGAAGAAAAGTGCAGGTTAGAATTTTTAGAAGCAGACCACTTCTGTTTCTGTTCACGAGTAAACTTAATGAATTTAGATGGAGAGATTGGCCCTTGTGAAGTATCTTTGGCAGACTTAATGTTTTTCAGTTTTTCTTTTCCTTTGTCTGAAGAATTCATAGGTTCTGGAATATCAGATTTCATTGCGGCTTTGGAAGTTTGAGGTTTCTTATCCTCAATGATCTTTGGTGATTCACAAATTATTTATTCTTCAGAGTCAGAATCAAGAAAGTCTCTCGCAGATTTCTCGAAATCAAAATTTTCATGGATGTTTTTGGGAGCGATGGGTTCTGAGGTTGATGGTTTATAATGGTCTGTTGGGAGTTCCATCGCTTCTGATTTCTTAGATGAACTTCCAATGTTACTTGAATTGTTAATCAATCAATCAGATGATGGTTCCTTACTAAGAGTTTTAGTTCCATCGACAACACTTGTTGATGAACTTGTGCGATTGATAATTAGAGGCTCTGGTTTAACCATGAGATTTCCATTGGTCTCTAGTTTGGAGGCATCATCATTTTCAACAGAAATCTTACTTGTGCTGCTCTCATAAACCACTTTCTCAAAGTTTTGTCTCAAGAGAATAGTTTTTCCATCGACTTTAACCATTTTGAAGTGTGCTTTGGGATTTGGGTAGAAGTCGGGTTTTTAAATACATCCAAGTTTAAAAGTGGATTCTAGGGTGGATTTCTTAGTCTTGATGAAAGAGTTAAGATCGTTGAACTCAATTCCTTGGTAATCCTTTTGTCCATTAAGTTTTTTATACACATCTTGGGCATCCTTGTATTTCTTCATCAAGAGTTCATTGGTTTGAAGCATCTGATGAAGAAAGAATCTCCCTTTCTTTTTGGAAGAAATTTTTAAGAGCCACTGAATTAAGTCTTTCTGCCTCAGATTCTTTCAAGGCTTTTACCTTCTTTTCTAAATCTTTGGCTATTCTCTTGTTTAAATCCAGAAGTTTTTCTTCCTCCGATATTTTCAGTGATGCAATGCTAGTTTTTTCCTTAACCAATTCAGCCTTTTCTTCAGTGAGAAGATCAGTCTCTCTTTTGTAGAAACTGACTTCTTTTTTAGCTTTTATTCTTTTAGATTTTTCAAAATTTAGTTTTTCTTTAAATTTGAGAAAATCTTCTGAAAGTTTAATGACCCTTAACTCTAGCTGTGATGGAGTAGAGTTAGTTTCATCGATGGAAGAATCACATACCTGGTCATCAGAGTCAGAGGCAGATTCTGCATTGGACCTGGCCATGACGCATATGAGTGCCTTGTCTTCTTCATCAGACGAAGAATCAGACACCCAGTTGTCTTTTTTAGCCATCAAGCTTCTCTCTTTAGGATTGTATTTATACTTGTTCTTGTAATAGTCAGCATCCTTTACCAGTCGTCCTTTGCATTCTTTAGAAAAGTGGCCTATCTTCCCACATCTGTAGCAGCGAATACAATCTTTCCTTCCATCTCCTTCTCTTCTGTCCTCTCTGTCTTCTCTTCTTTCATCTTTCTAATGAAACTTCATCGGCTTCTGTTCATATGAAGACTGATACTTCTCCCTTCTGGAGTCTATTCTTTCATAAGGCTTCTTGACAAACTTCTTTTGGAATTGTTTAGTTATCAAGGCCAGAGACTTTGCAAAAGCTTTGAGGTCATCATCAGAGTCAGATGCTTCTTCGGATTCTGACTCCAATACTAGTGCCTTCTTTCTTTTCTTCTTGTATTCCATGGAAGAAGTCCTTGTAACTTTCTTCTCTTCTACAGCAAAGGCAAGGGGTCCACTGATGGACACCTTCCTCTTCAGTATATCCTTTTCTTGAGCAGCAAGAGTTCCATAGACGTCATGAAGCGACCAAATGTCTAACTCCTGATTGGTTTGGAGGGACATCGACAGTTGAGTCCACTCATCGCCAAGACTTTTGAGGACTAGGACGTTGTTTTCTTCTTTGGTCCTGGCAATGTCATTTCTGCGACATTGATTAATCAATGTGTTGAAACGATCATAAGTCTTTTGAACTGGTTCATCAGGCAATGCCTTGAAGTTGGTGTATTCGTTCAAGCACTGCGCCCTACGATTCTTCTTCCCCTTTGCGCCACCTTCCAGTTGACTTTCCAGTTCATCCCATATCTCCTTTGCTGTTGTACAAGCATTGAGACATTGGAAGATATCATTCAGAATGGCCATGATGATCAACCTTTTTGCCTTCCTGTCTTCCTCTACACGTTCTAGGTCGTCTTCATCCCAATTCTTTTCGTCTTTTTCCATGTAGTAGGCAACAACTTCTCCAGTAGTGCTTGTTGTAGGAACTCTTGGAACAAGAGTCTAAGGAACATATGGGCCTTCCATGACAGATTCGAGGAGATTCCTGTCCATCCCGTCCAGGAAGTTTACCATTTGAATCCTCCATTGTGATACCCTTCACGTTGAAGAGTTGGAGGTTTGGTGCGGGAACCCACACTATATGCAAAATTCCAGTTAGCCATGAGAACTCTTAGAAAGAGAAGAGCATGCTCTTTGGAAGAGAAGAACACAAATTTTAAAGAATGAAAATTGAGTGATTTTTGAATATTCAGATTCAAATTGATCGTTTAATTGAAAAATAATCAATTTGCTATGATACCAATTGTTGATCCCAGATGTAACATCCAACTTTTTAAAAGTCCATTTAAGTTGCTAAGCATGATTAATTAAGTTAGTATATTATTTTAGAGATTAGTACTTACTTAAGTTAGATTGGAATATGGACTTCTGGATCAAATTAGAGGCTGGAATTTTATATTTAAGCTTCTTATATATCAATTAGGAGATCTGGAAAGTTTCGTACAAAACGGAGTTGAAACGACCAAGTTACGCGTGAGGGACTAAATCTGTCAACTATGGCAAACTAGGTGGACTGTTGACCAAAACAGGTCAAAACCATGCCTAGCTCTCTAAATCAGTCATATTTTTTCACCTCTAGAACTCTCACACTCAAGGTGCGATATACACACACTTAAGATTAATCTTTCAATCCTTGATGATCAATGTTAGATTCTTGAGGATTATGTGTTAATCATCAAAGG
>NW_020201427.1:45488-51362 GCF_001531365.2 Cynara cardunculus var. scolymus
CCAAGTCCTTCGGGACCAGAGGCCCTCTGGACGACCAGAGCCTCTGGTTGTATAGACCAGAGCTCTGGACTCCAAGTCCTTCGGGACCAGAGGCCTTCTGGACGACTAGAGCCTCTGGTTGTACTGCGTTCTGGGTGAAATTCTGGCAGGTTTTTTTTGGGTTAATAGTCTAATTCACAAATAAGCGATTCTTTCTATTTTGTTTCGTCTAATATTTGTATTTGTTGTATATAAAATATATAATTATAAGCTTTGATATAATCTCACTAAGCCTTGTCGCTTATTTTTTTAGAATGAATTTTCTTTTCAGGAAGGTCGGTAGCTGTCCAAGGGAAAGATAAAGAAGTTTAGATCTGCTTGTAGGATTCCAGATCCTGGATATTTTTTTTTGGTACTTGTTGTGCATATATCGTTTTGAGTTGTATCTATGTATATAATACTTTTGGGTAGATATATTTGTATTTTTGGACCAGACTTATAGTACCGAAAATTGTCGGTTGCAGGCTTCGTTATTTTATTTTTGGTGGAAATCTATAACATATATCCCGTATTTGCTTGGAGATTGTTTCATGGAAAATCTTTTGGATAAATAGTTTCTTTTTATTRAGAATTAGCGTAACTGATGTTACAATTATGGTATCAAAGCCGCGGATTAAGCGATCTGAATATCAGAAATGGTACTTAGACTTAAACCTAGGCATTGAGATCGTATAGTAACTAGACAATGATTTATACGAGATACGGACCTGTAGGAGAGACCTAAGTTGGGTTGGGACCAAGGGTAGGAATGTGTTTAACATAGATGTGCTGTTTTCTCAGTGAAATGTCGGAGCATGATGAGCAAAGTCAAACACAAAATGTTGGGGAAAACAACCCCACACTGAATATAAATGCTCCAGAAAGTGCCGAGAACGATGAAAATTCCGCTTTGTCCCCTCGTACAGAACGACTATTGAAACTTTTGGATGATCGATTGACTACAACTCTGGAACGACAGCGTCAAGAAATGGAGCGATGCCTTGAGGAAGAACGTAACCAAAACAATCCCATGGAACCCGACAATCGTGGTAAGCTTTCAAACGAAGTCGGAGATGCACTGAAACCTAAGTCCGACCGGGTTTCATTTAAAACTTTCAGAAGCTGTGGTGCAACAGAATATGCGGGGCAATCAGATCCCGAAATGGCGATGCAATGGATCCAGAACACGGAAAAGGTGTTCCGAATTACCGAGGTACTGGATAGTGATAAAGTAAAATATGCATCTGCGATGCTTATAGAGCGAGCCCTGGTGTGGTGGAATGCCACGTATGAGTCTTTAGACGCGACGACATGTAACAGTTTGACGTGGGACGAATTTCAGAAAAAGTTCTTTGAACAATATTGCCCTGTTGACCTACAAAGGCGTCTTGAAAATGAGTTCTTGGATCTGAAGCAAGGTAAGATGACTATACTTGATTATGAAACTGAATTCAACAAGAAGGCACGATTCGCACAACGATTCCTGAGCTCCGAACAGGATAAGATCGAACATTTCATTGGAGGACTACGGAAGGAGATTCGAAGTTTTGTGGTAAGTCGTGATGGTTCCAGTTTTAGCAAGATAGTCGAATACACACGACATTGTGAGTATGAATTATCCTTTCCTGATGAAAATGAACCGATGTCGAAACGTCCGCGAACTGACAGGATGATGTCTACCCCAACACAGCGGTTCTCTCAATTTTCCAACCAGAGGAGAATTCAATCTTAGAGTACCCCACGTGTATCCTCTCAGGCATTTAGCCTTCAGTCGAGCACACCAAGAGACTGTCGGAGGTGCGGAAAGACACATCAAGGCTGGTGTGATACAGATAGATTTGTCATTAAATGCTTTTGTTGCGGTGAAGCGGGTCACGTTAGGATGAATTGTCCCCAGAGAGATCTTGCATGCTTTTCCTGTGGAGTGTTAGGGCATCGTATTAAAGATTGTCCCGTTATAAGAAAAGATGAAAGCAAAGCCTCGGTACAACAACCAAAGAGAGTGGGTACTTCAACCCAAAAGGAGGAGGTGCCCAGGGCACGAGCCAGTGCTTTTCAAATCACAGTAGAGGAGGCAATGAAGGAACCGGACGTCATAACAGGTATTTTCCTTCTCAATGATAGATCTGCATGCATTTTATTTGACTCGGGAGCCACAAATTCTTTTGTGTCAATTTATTATACTTTGTACCTCGATTCTGTGCCAATCATGCTTGAAAAACCTTTTAATGTCGAGACTGCGAACGGAGTAACACTCGTAGCTGATAAAGTTTATAAAGACTGTAAATTAGACTTAGATGACCATGAGTTCACGGTCGATTTGATTCAAATGGATATTCATAACTTTGATGTGGTAATTGGTATGAATTGGTTGACGAAGAACCGAGCAGAAATCATTTGATACAAATTCCGATGGAAAATGGAGAATTCTTATATGTCTACGGTGAACGACGAGTGATCGACCTTAAATTAATCTCCGTACTCAAGGCTCGACATTATTTAACTAAAGGATACTCGTCTTTCTTAGCGTATGTCCTAGATTCAACAAAGGAGATTAAGAAGAAGACTCTGGACAATGTACCAATAGTATGTGAATACCCGGACGTGTTTCCTAAAGACTTGCCTGGATTGCCACCAGATAGGCAAGTGGAGTTTAGAATCAATTTGATACCGGGTGCAACACCAATAGCGAAGACTCCTTATCGTCTAGCGCCTCCAGAAATGAAAGAAATGATGGATCAACTACAAGAGTTATTGGATAAAGATTTCATACGACCGAGCACTTCACCATGGGATGCTCCGGTGTTGTTTGTCAAGAAGAAAGACGGATCTTTCAGGATGTGCATCGATTATCGTGAGCTAAATAAGGTAACAATTAAGAATAAGTATCCGTTACCCTGTATTGATGATTTGTTTGATCAACTTCAAGGTGCAAGGTTCTTCTCCAAGATTGATCTCAGATCAGGTTATCACCAGCTAAAGGTACGGGAGGAGGATGTACCTAAGACTGCTTTTCGTACGAGATATGGGCATTATGAATTTCTGGTGATGCCTTTCTGTCTCACAAATGCCCCAGTTGCGTTTATGGACTTAATGAATCGAGTATGTCATTCGGTGCTCGATAAGTCTGTAATTGTATTCATTGATGACATTCTTGTGTACTCGAAGTTTGAGAACGATCATGCAACACACCTTCGACAGATGCTGGAGTTGTTGAGAAAAGAAGGACTTTATGCTAAATTTTCAAAATGTGAATTTTGGCTACGTAAGGTACAATTCTTGGGACATACCGTATCCGGTGACGGTATCTCTGTGGATCCTGCCAAGATTGAAGCAGTGCAAAAATGGGAGCAACCCAAGAAAGCCTCAGAGATTCGGAGTTTTCTCGGCCTAGCGGGATATTACCGACGTTTCATTCGGGATTTCTCTAAGATTTCTGTTCCTCTCACTTTCCTTACCCGCAAAGATGCAAAATTTGTGTGGACCAAAGATCAAGAAAAGGCATTTCAGACTTTGAAAGATTGTTTGACACATACACCAATTCTTTCTTTACCTGAGGGTAGTGAGGATTTTGTAGTTTATAGTGATGCCTCACGATTAGGACTTGGTTGTGTACTGATGCAGAAAGGAAGGGTCATCGCTTATGCGTCACATCAATTAAAGGAATACGAAAAGAATTACCCCACTCATGATTTTGAGTTGGCAGCGGTGGTCTTTGTACTTAAATTGTGGCACCACTATCTTTATGGCACAAAATGCCAACTCTACACCAATCATAAAAGTCTAAAATACTTGTTCGATCAACAGACTTTGAATATGCGTCAGCAGCGTGCTATGGAGCTCATTAAGGATTACGACTGTGAGATACTCTATCATCCGGGTAAAGCCAACGTAGTGGCGGATGCTTTGAGTCGGAAAGCATATGCGAATCCTGTATGTTATGCTATCACTCATATGTCTATGAAAACCAATCTGTTCAACGATATACGAAAATGGCAGCAAGAGGCTTTGAAGCCTGAGCATGTCAAGTCAGAATAGATGGTGGGTCATGTCAACGCTTTATCTGAAGACTCTCGTGGTTTGAAAGTCTTTAAGACCCGAATCTGGGTCCCTAGATTTGGTGGTGCACAAGATATTGTATTGGCTGAGGCGCATAAATCGAGAATGTCTATCCATCCAGGAAGCACTAAGATGTACTACTATCTTCGTACTGATTACTGGTGGCCGGGGATGAAAACCGATATTGCACATTATGTTGAGCAATGTATTATCTGTATGAAAGTGAAGGCTGAGCTTCAAAAGCCATACGGGAGTTTACAGCCTTTAGAGGTTCCAGTGTGGAAATGGGAGGAGTTAACAATGGACCTAGTTACGAAGTTGCCAAAGACTCAACGACAGCATGATAGTATTTGGGTCATTGTGGACCGGTTGACGAAATCTGTGCATTTTCTTCCTGTTCTAGAATCGTATCCGTTGGATAAGTGGGCACGACTTTATGTTGATGAAATTATCGCTCGACATGGTATACCGACTAAAATCATCTCTGATTGTGATTCACGTTTCACGTCTAAATTATGGTCGGGGTTACAACGAGAACTTGGGACGCAGTTGGCCTTCAGCACCGCGTATCACCCTCAAACTGACGGCAATCTGAGCGCACAATTCAGACTTTAGAGGATATGCTTCGTGCCTGTATTTTAGAGTTTGGTGGTAGCTGGGATACCCATCTGTCATTAATTGAATTTTCTTACAACAAGAGCTACCATTCGACAATTGGAATGGCACCGTTTGAGGCCCTATACGGCCGTAAGTGTCGTACGCCTCTGTGTTGGAGAGAAATCGAAGAAAAGATACTTGCTGGACCCGAACTTGTACAAATCATACACGACAAAATACAGGTGATTCGAGAGAGAATGAAAGCTGCTCAAGACCAACAAAAGTCATACGCTGATCACCACAGAAGACCGATAGAGTTCTCAGTCGAAAATTTGGTCATGTTGAAGGTTTTCCCGTGGCGTGGAGTATTACGGTTTAGAAAGAAAGGTAAACTCAATCCTCATTTTATCGGTCCATTCAAGATTATTGAACGGGTCGGGAAACAAGCTTACCGTTTAGAACTACCGAAGAATTAGCGGGTATACATGACGTTTTCCATGTCGGCTATCTACGAAAATGTTTGGGCAAACATGAGGAAGTAGTACCATTGTCGGAAGTTAAGATAAATGAAAAGCTTCGATATGCCAAAGAGCCCGAAAGTATCTTGAAAGAGCGGACATGAAATTGCGCAATAGAGAGGTAGATTTGGTATTAGTGAAGTGGAAACATCATCATGGATCAAATTGGATATGGGAACGCAAAGATGAGATGATGACTAAGTACCCTTCATTATTATTGCAATCATGATTTCGAGGACGAAATCTTAAAAAAGGGGAGGTATTTGTAACATCCAACTTTTTAAAAGTCCATTTAAGTTGCTAAGCATGATTAATTAAGTTAGTATAGTATTTTAGGGATTAGTACTTACTTAAGTTAGATTGGAATATGGACTTCTGGATCGAGTTAGAGGCTGGAATTTTATATTTAATATTCGTATATATCAATTAGGAGATCTGGAAAGTTTCGTGCGAAACGGAGTTGAAACGACCAAGTTACGCATGAGGGACTAAATCTGTCAACTATGGCAAACTAGGTGGACTGTTGACCAAAACAGGTCAAAACCGTGCCTAGCTCTCTAAATCAGTCATATTTTCTCACCTCTAGAACTCTCACACTCAATGTGTGATTTACACACACTTAAGATTAATCTTTCAATCCTTGATGATCAATGTTAGATTCTTGAGGATTATGTGTTAATCA
>NW_020201427.1:51552-52563 GCF_001531365.2 Cynara cardunculus var. scolymus
GATTTTGACAGCTTTGATGTTGCTGTGTTAAAAATTCATAACAAATCACAGAAAAATCTTAAAATTGTTGGACCGATACTAGGGAACCGCCCACATAATATTGTCCGCTTTGGGCTGCCCCTCCCGGCAACAACCCCTCACGGCTTTAAAATGCATCACTGGTAGGAGTAAGATCCCCCCTTCCTTATAAGGAAGACGAATCCCCCTAGCCTCATCGATGTGGGAGGCTCCTGCATTGCTACATGAGCGTTGGGTTTAAGAATCGCGGATTTGACCGGCTCGAGAAAACGATGAGGCGGAAGTCCCAACATTTCCCCCCCCACATTGGCGCGGCCCTAGCTCTGATACCAATTGTTTGACCGATACTAGGGAACCGCCCACATGATATTGTCCGCTTTGGGCTGCCCCTCCCGGCAACAACCCCTCACGGCCTTAAAACGCGTCACTGTTAGGAGTAAGATCCCCCCTTCCTTATAAGGAAGGCGAATCCCCCTAGCCTCACCGATGTGGGATGCTCCTGCATTGCTACAGGAGCGTTGGGTTTAAGAATCGCGGATTTGACCAACTTGGGGGAACGATGAAGTGGAAGTCCCAACAAAAAATGTGAGGTCAGTTTCATTAGAAATCTTTAAGAGGATACTTTATTTAGTATTTTCAGATCAATGGCTAAATCAGAGTCTAAGTGTGGTAAAACAGGGGTTGAACAGAGTGCTGTATAAGAAAGTGTAAATAGGATAATCAAGATCTAAAGTGTATAACTTGAGGTTGGGATATAGTTGGTTATTGATACTTGAAATGTTTAGTCCAGGGGCTGTTTTAAGGCTATTTAGAGCCTCTGAAGGTTTAATGCTATTGTTGGTTGGAATTGGATGTTACCACGTTCGGTTGTTTATAATAAAACACTGTAAGTTTATACCGAACTTATACTTATATATAGTATATGTATATGAATTCTTACTGAAAAGTTGCTGATTTTGCATGCGTTATTTTGTAAGGTGAATTTTCCCTAAC
>NW_020201427.1:53033-62200 GCF_001531365.2 Cynara cardunculus var. scolymus
AGAGGCCCTCTGGACGACCAGAGCCTCTGGTTGTATAGACCAGAGCTCTGGACACCAAGTCCTTCGGGACTAGAGGCCCTCTGGACGACCAGAGCTCTGGACTCCAAGTCCTTCGGGACCAGAGGCCCTCTGGACGACCAGAGCCTTTGGTTGTACTGCGCTTTGGCCGAAATTCTGGCAGATTTTTTTTGAGTTAACAGTCTAATTCACAAATAAGCGATTCTTTCTGTTTTGTTTCGTCTAATATTTGTATTTGTTGTATATAAAATATATAATTATAAGCTTTGGTATAATCTCACTAAGCCTTGTCGCTTATTTTTTTAGAATAAATTTTCTTTTCAAGAAGGTCGGTAGCTGTCCAAGGGAAAGATAAAGCAGTTTAGATCTGCTTGTAGGATTCCAGATCTTGGATATTTTTTTGGTACTTGTTGTGCATATACCGTTTTGAGTTGTATCTATGTATATAATACTTTTGGGTAGATATATTTGTAATTTTGGACCCGACTTATAGTACCGAAAATTGTCGGTTGCAGGATTCGTTATTTTATTTTTGGTGGAAATCTGTAACATATATCCCGTATTTTCTTGGAGATTGTTTCATGGAAAATCTTTTGGATAAATAGTTTCTTTTTATTAAGAATTAGCGTAACTATTGTTACACCAGATCTCTCAATAACACAAATATTCAAGTTATGAATAACCTAAATATATCGTGTGGATGGAAAATAGTGAAGAACAACTCAAGAATATTCAAGGAATAATTGGAGTGTCAAAGGATTCACTATTATTGATCAATTGAATGGAAAGCGTAACGATTACAAGAAATATAAAGAATATTTATACTAGTAATCTAAATAAGGAGATTGCTATCTATGGAAGATATATCACAAATCTCTTAAGAAAAGAAAGCAATCTAGAAATATTGGAAACAAAATGAATCTAAATAGGGCAATAAGAATCCAGCTGTCAATTTGCCATCTCCAGCTGTCTTCTAGGAGGCGTGTTCAACCATAAGTCTTTGGGACTTCTTGAATGAACATCTCTGGTTGAACTGTTGTTGAAATCTCCGAGTGTTGGTGACCAGAGGGGTTATGGAGATGCGTTGTTCATCGCACCTATGGACCTTCATCACATCTCTGGTTGTATTGAACACATAGGATTTTTCCTTGCAAGTCTTCCATCGACCTTCTGCTCTTTCACACTTTGTATGTTTTCATTACTTTTACAAATAAGAATGATGGGGTCTAACACAGATACATATGGGTTCATTTCCTGATATCTAAAGATGAAGTCGCAGAGATTATAATCTCACTCTTGAAGAGCGTTCAAGTCAACCTTCAGTTATCTATTCAGAAAATCAGAATAGATAATGGAACAATATTCAAGAATAAACCTATGGGTTCATTTATGGAATCTCATTGGATCTCTCATACATTCTCAGCAGCCTGGACACCACAACAAAATGGTGTCGTTGAGCGGAAAAATAGAACTCTAGTGGAAGCAGCTCGTACACTCCTAACTTTCTCGAAGCTTCCTCAAATTATATGGGTTGGAGCGGTTGATACCACGTGTTTTACCCTGAATCGATCCCTTATACATAGAAGGTTTGGTAAAATACCATATGAACTCATAAATAAATGAATACCTAATATCAAATTCTTTCGAGTTTTTGGTTGCAGGTGTTTTGTTCTGAATGACAAAGAGGACAGAGGTATCTTTTCTGCCAAGGCCGATGAAGCTGTCTTTATCGGTTACTCTAAAAACTCTACTGCTTACAGGGTCTATAACAAGAGAATGAAGTGTGTGAATGAGAGTGTAAACATTTCATTTGATGAGGATGTAAATGTAGCTTCTGAACAAAACAGTTCAGGACCCGGGCTGATCAATAACACTTCGCGGAATGCAAATCTTTCTGAGGCTTCCTCTTTTGATCTTAATATTTCTAATTTGGATTCATTATTTGAAATTTTTTATGAAGACTATTTTGATAATAATCCTAATGAGTTTAATACTTTGTGCAAGGATGATCAACAAAATCAACCTGAACAACAATTATCTGGTCCATCTCTTGATGTTACAGTTACTATTACTCAAGAAGTTTATGAAGATGTTGATGAAGAGATTATTATGGAAGATCCCAATTGTCCAGTTCAGTGTGAAGAGGGCTCGAACATCAATCTGGCAGAGGTTTCAGTCATTCAAAATGAAAATACTTTACCTCAGTCAGATATTCAGCCTAATTCAATTCCAAATTTTGAACCTTCACCCAAACCAGTTCAGGAAAATTTCCCCAATACTTATACCAATCAAAATTCTGATCAATCTTCATACATTCACCTACCTCATAGCACCAAGTGGACCAAAGACCATCCGATAACTCAAATTATTGGTAATCCAAACGTATCTGTTCGAACTAGGTCTGCTACTACCAATGGGTGTCTATACTGCACATTCCTGAGCAATATTGAACCGTCTAAGGTTTTTGAATCCTTAGCGGACCCGAATTAGATAATCGCTACGAAAGAGGAGCTAAATCAGTTCGAAACACTAAAAGTCTGGAGATTGGTTCCTCGTCCCAAAAAGAAAACGATTATCGGTACTTAGTGGGTATTCAAGAATAAGAAAGTTGAAGATGGAGTTGTTGTCATAAACAAGGCTCGACTAGTAGCTAAAGGGTATAATCAACAAGAAGGCGTTGACTATGATGAAACATTTGCTCTGGTAGCACGAATTGAAGCTATAAGGATGTTTTTGGCTTACACGGCTCATAAGAACTTCACAGTTTATCAAATGGACGTCAAAACGGAATTCTTGTATGGTCTTCTCTAAAAAGAAGTATATGTTGCTCAACCGGAAGGATTTGTTGATGAGTCAAAGCCTGATCATGTTTACATGCTTGATAGAGCCTTCTATGGACTAAAACAAGCCCCAAGAGCCTGGTATGACATTTTATCAGAATTCCTTGTAAAATCAGGCTTCTCGAAAAGTAATATTGACACAACCCTCTTTATTAAAAAGGAAAAGTTTGACATTATCATGATACAAATTTATGTTGATGATTACGAATCCTAAATACTGCAAAAACTTTTATGCCTTGATGGTTTCTAGATTTAAAATGAGCATGATGGGTGAGATGAACTTCTTTTTAGGTCTTCAAGTAAAAGAATTATCTTTAGAAATTTTTATACATCAAACGAAATATATTTTTGAAATCCTGAAGAAATTTGATATGGAAAATTGTTCATCTATAAAAACACATATGGCTCATGGTTCAAAACTACATGCTGATCCTTCTAGTAAAGCTGTAGATCAGAAAACTTATCGAGGTATGATTGGTTCTTTGATGTATTTAACGTATTGTAGACATGATATTATGTTCTCAACACATCTTTGTGCCAGATATAAGAAAAATCCAAAAGAGTCTCACTTAAGTGATGTTAAACACATATTTCGTTATGTGAAAGAGACTGCTAATCTTGGACTTTGGTATCCAAAGGGTACTAGTTTTGAGTTGACTGCTTACTCAAATGCAGATTATGCAGGGCGCATGTTGGACAGGAAAAGCACTTCAGGTCACGTACAATTTTTGGGAGATAAACTAGTAAGATGGCTTCAAAGAAACAGAATTGTGTGTCTATTTCTACTGCTGAAGCAGAATATGTAGCTGTTGCTAACTGCTGTTCTCAAGTTCTTTGGATGCGCACACAGCTCAGAGATTACGATTTTTCTTTTGATAAAATTCCAATTTATTGTGATTCTAGAAGTGCCATTGCAATTTCTTGCAATCCTGTTCAACACACCAAAACAAAACCTATAGATATCCGGTATCATTTCATAAAAGATCATGTTGAAAAAGGGACTATTGATTTATATTTTGTAAATACAGAGTATCAACTAGCTGACTTATTTACAAAAGCTTTAGATGAAAAATGCTTTAGCTTTTTAATATCTAAGTTAGGTATGTTGAATTTGAAAATTTGAATTTTTCTTAAAATCTGTTTAGTAACTAAAAAATCTTATGTTTATTAGTTTCACTAATAAATTTTTGATTTCAGTGTAATTGAACACAATTTAAGTCAAATTCATGATTTCAAAATATAAGTATTTTCAAATATAAATAGTATTTCATTTTTTTAATGTGACTGAAAACTTTTGATTGTGGATTCTATGTTTGAGGGGGAGTGTTGAACATTGTTCATTATTTTGATTCATTTTTTGAGGGAGAGTAAAATATTTGTATACGATGCTAACTGCTATATTTTTCTTATAGGTATGGCTAAAAGTCTAATTTCTGAAAGATGTGAGTTTTTAGGATAAGTGTTTGTCCGATCAAGACTATATCCGAAGAAAGCATTGTCCGATAAGGACTCTATCCAGATGAAGTATTGTCCGGTGAGAGTCATATCCGGATAAAGATATGACCGATAAGAGTCTATCCGGACAAATGGCTATCCGGTAAACTCACATCCGGATGAAGTTAGATGGGATTTTGAGTTGTTCTATTGACTTGCATATCCAGTCAATGGTTTTTCCGGAGTCATGGCTATCCAGACTAGGCTTCTTGCGTATTGTTAGTTCCTTGAGTTTGAGCTTAGAGTATTTTTGATGTGTTATCCGTTCACAGGGTTGTTCGGAGATGAGCTAAACCGTTCAAAGCTTCAATCGTATTGAGTCTATTCTTTGAGTGTGAAGAGTTTGTTCCTTATGTTGTATTCGGACAAGTCATTGTCCGATGATATTTCAATCTGGATGAAGTTTGTCCGATGAGGGGTGTATCCGGAAAACACATTGTCCGGATAGGAAAGTGAAGGGTCTTTACTCTACCTATATAAGGGTTTGTCCGAATTCACTTTCACTCTTTAGTGTTTCACTCATATACGCTCAAAGTTCTCTCATCTTCATCATCTCCGGATGTTCATCGACTTTCTTCAAGACTCTTTTCTACTCATATCCTTGATCATATCCATATCTTTTGGACTTTGTTTTTGAACTCTTAAGGTTTGTGGATTCTGTTTTGGACTTAATCGAACATAAATCTTCTTATTAAATGAATCTAATCCTTAAGAAATCGTAAATCAATAATGGACTATAAAGAACATCATCTTTTAAATTAAGAATTGTGTTGAACTTAGATCTTCATCTTAACCGGATTAGGATTAGGTTTCTGATTATTGTTGACCGGGGTGAAGTTTCGAATGTTTAGATTTGTCGTGTGTTGACTGGATGGTCATCGGACTTTGTCATCGGAAAGGTGTCCGGATGTGATATCCGGAGGATAGGTTTTAGATTTTTTTTTACTTAGTTCAATTTTTTTTTTAAATTTCTTTTCTTAAGATTTTTTTTATATAATATTTTTTTTACTTTTAATTTTTTTAGTTAGTATTTAAAAAAAAAATTAGGTGTTCAATTTTTTTTACTGTTAATTTATTTTTCTTAGTTAAACTTTTTTATGTTTAATTTTTTTTCTTTTGTTTGATTTTATTTTTAGAGTGTCTTTTCTTATATTTTGATTGTTTTGTGTTTGTTTTGTTGAGCAAAAAAGTCGAATCGATTTTTTCTTAGACTTTGAAGCATTTTACGTAATTTTTGACAAAACATAGTGTTAGGTCTTTGTGTCTTGTTTAAAATTTTGTGAAAAATATTTTCGTTTGTGGATATAATATTTTTCTTTTTTACAGGAACAATGTTTGCGAAAAACATCCTTAACCCACATAGGTCTGATGAGAAAAACCGAATCCCCTCAATCAGATCTGAAAGTATTTCCCAGTCAGTAAATAATCAGATCCCAGATGAAACCCTTTTTCATGAATTATTTACCAAGACATAAAACCCAACAACCATCACTTTAACTTCAACATGCCGTCCGAATACCCTATCATCCCTGCCATTTTACGAGGACATCCTATCGCATATGCTTTATCAGCTACAGTGGATGTACCTCTGGTTTACCTTCAATAATTTTGGCACACCCTTTCACTCATAAAAGAAGGAGACCAATTCTACTTCCAAGGGAACCGGTGTTTGACATAAAAAACTGCGAGCATCGACACTTGCAGTAGTTCATTTCTAAAGTTCTTTCATGGAATTGTCTTTAATCGACAATATGACTTCACCGTGGTGATCTGGAACGAGCTCGCAGAGTTGGTTCATGCAAAGAAGTTTGCTTCCAAAGCAAGAAAGTTCATGCCATTTCAAAGGTTCCTTAACTGAGCATCAAAGCAATGATGCGCACTAATGAAGATATCCCGACCAGACAAAGTAGTCCAATTGGCCCGAATTTCGAGATGCAATGTATACGGCCGCACATCAAAGTTGAAGACATTGACTCGATAATGAACATCGCAGCTGAGTTAATTGCCTACGCTGATCAGAGTGCTCAATGTGTTTTAGAAGATAGGCAAGTTATAGATCCTATATTTTCATCCAGAACCGGTTGAACTTACCCTGGGATCAATCCATGCTTCAGCTAAGAGAGAGGTTGTAGATATAGGTGAGAGTGTTCAGGTGAAAGGGGTACCTGAAATGGGCGCTGAGCAGAGAGAAAATAAAAATGAGAGGGTTTTTTTGTAGGGAGACTCTGATCAACGACGTGCTTCTACTGATAGTACTTCCTCAGCTTCATCAAGCTCGGAAGATACAATATCAAATTCGACAACTCATACTGACAATGATGATGATAATGATGATGATAATGATAATGCTGCTGATGATGCTGATAATGATGATGATGATCATCCTGCTGCTACAGAAGCTATGAATATTAGAGCTATTATTGACAATATCGATCAACTCTTTGATGCCAATCAAACTCTACAAGATTTTCCAAATCTTCAAGATCTTTCCTTTGATATTGACTTTACTGAAGATTATGGCGATTAGAGAGCTTGATCAATTACTAAACGGTATAAGGACGGATGAGGGTGTTATAGTTAAAAATGATGAGAGATTGAGTGAAATGGAAGGAGAAAAACATGGTAAGGGTGTGAGTGGAACATAAAAAGAAAGTGAAGTTCCTATCGTAACCGAAACACATAGTCGGGCAACCACATCTACTATCGACATTCATTCGTTGAATGTTGGTATTGAAGAAGACATAGCTACCTAGCTATGTAATTGCACGCCCCACCTACCCACTATGTTGCTTCTCAACAACAAACAGTTTCACTTTCTCATGGGGATATAGCACATCGTCTATCTACTTCTCATTCGAAGATTGTAGATATTGAAACCAGTAGATAGCTGCCCCAGTCTGCGAATTCGATTGTGTGCACCTCGAGTCTAGAGCCCATACACATTTTAGGTACACAAGAGTCAAGACCATATGTTGCTCAAATTGTTGTTCTTCATGAACAAGCCGGAACGACTAGAGTGGAGTCCTTTGTGTTAGGATTGAAAATCAGTAATAATTGTATACGTCTTGAAAGTTAAATATTGTCTATAATTGTAAAAGTCATCGTGTTTGACTTTTATTAGACAWGTTTGACTTTGACTTGTGTTAGTAGGTTTGACCATATAAATAGTAGGTTGTCTTTGTAATTGTAAGAGAGAGCTCATTTGTATATTCATAACATAAATAAGAGGTTTGACTGAATTGCTGTGATATCTGGGGTCTTGTTGAGCTGCTCCTGCATCCTTCTCTTTTAGGAACATTGTGACAGGTGATGATATCCAAACTCAGTGTATTTTTGAGCATGATGCACGAATAACTGTGTTTGTGATTTGTTAGTTCAACTGGTATTGTTAGTTTAACTGGGTTTCATTTCACTTCATTTTAAAGCATTGCAAGGTTGTTATTTGTTTGAAGCTGAAGTTGGAACATTGCTGCTACACTTAAGCCACCTCATAAGTGCAGGCCATCAACTACCAAATTAGATATAGAAGGGCTAATAGGAGCTGTAGAATCTGGATTGAAAAGTGAAATAAATACTTCTGCAGATACAATTGTTTGAGTTATATTGTTGCTGACAGTTATATAGCTTAGCCTACTCAATTTAAGCTTTCATCTCACAAGCTTTTAACTGTTTGAGTTTAACTGTAGAGAGGTGATTTGTGAAGTACTGTGTCCAGATCTAATCTTTGTCTGCTGTCTGAACTTGCTTTTGAGGTTGTGGCAAGACGTTGCTGTCTCTACAAGGGATAAACATTTTTGCGATCTGCACATTGCAAACTTGAACGTTTCAAGATTTTTGATTTTCATACAGCAGAGTATCGAAGATCCGAGGGAAGTTCTTTGTACCAGCAAATTTTGACAAAGTCTAAGCATACTGTGAAGAGAGTTCATATCAGTGAAGCTACATTGTCGTTATATTTCGTCTTGTGTTGTTATTGTAAAATTTTCTGCTGTTTTGGACTTGGACAATTTTAATTTTAGGTTTCTAATTGTTCATGTTTTTTTAGTTTTTGTCTAGATTTTATTTTTGGATTATCGTATATCTGTTTTGTGTGTGTGTTTTAACTGTTTGAGAAATCTTTCGTCTGTTTTGGATCGCGTAAACTGTTTCTTATCAGTTTTAACTGTCTTTGACTGTTTTTAACAGTTTTTAACTGTTTTCAACGGTTTTGACTATTTTTACTGATTTTTGACAGTTTCTCGTCGTTTTACTAAATTCTCATCAGTTTTAGTGTTTTTCTATTTTTTTTGAGCTTAACTGTTCTTGTTTCTTTTAACTGATTTCACTGCATCGATCATTTAACTGATCTATTTTTCTCTAATGGCAGATATCATAAAGGAGTTGAGAGCTAAGATTGCTGAGCTGGAAAAGAACATTGAGAGTTATAAGGAGAAAGAGTTGATGAATAATGAAGTATTACATCAATCTTGCATCAATCAGATGAAAAAGATAACACTCCAAATTCAAACTTTCCAGCAAGAGTTAAAATCAGAAAAATTATGTTCAAATAATTTTGAAGATCAATTAAAAACGCTAAAAGAAAGATATACCAAAGTATATATTGAAAATGCTGGAAACTTGAATTGGGCTRWRTHTYTGCAATCTGAGTCCAAAATATCTGAAGAAAAATCCAATGCTTTAAATTCCGAGTTATCTGAATTAAAGGAAAAATATAAATCATTAGCTTTAGTTAATGACGAACAAATTGTCAAAATAAGTWAGCTTGATTTAAAAATAATTCAGTTAAATAAAACTCTGATGGAAAAAGAAGAAATT
>NW_020201428.1:0-2233 GCF_001531365.2 Cynara cardunculus var. scolymus
TCATCTTTGACTTGTACGCTTTGATTACAGAGGACCAGTTTCCAAAACCTCTGTGATAGACAATAGAGGTTCTGTCACTCTAGACTATTACGATTAAACATCTTCTGTTGTTGGTCCACTGTGGTCTTCTGTGGTGGAACCTCTTCTGTCAATACTTGCAGTATTTACTTTTTTCATACTTTTACATTAAATGAAATGAGAGCTAACAGAGGAGTTATCTCCTGATGTTGGAACTTTTTCTTCTTCCTCGGCAGGATAGGAGAAGTAAGTGTGTTTCACCTTCACTAGATCATGTATCGAAGGGGGGTTTTATGCACGAATTGGAGACCGCTCTGAACGATCTAGGGGTGCATCAATGTCAGAAGCAACACATGCTTCTGGGTTTGTGGGTGGTTGTGTCGAGCCTTGAGACGATGGGGCTCTTATATCTGCATCGCCTCTCTGTTGGGAGAGGGGCTATGGGTGTTGTGGTTCCTCAGATAAATCATCTCCAGAGGCCCAAAGAATAGCCTCTTGATGGCTGGTTTGGGTTGGGTTTGGACTGGGTCGTCCTTGTTCAATACCCCTTTGGCCTTGATCGCCAGGGGTAGAGGAGGTGGTTGCTCTTTGGGAAGAAGGAGGGGGATTTGTTTGTGAAGGGTCGAGGGATGCACGAGGAGAGTCATCATCATCATCATCTTCATCATCCGATGAAGATGGCTCTTGTGCTCCCTAGCTTGTCTGAGGGGACGGCTCTATTTGCTCTGGAGTGGCTGCCCTTGTTCATGAGACAACAGAGAGTGTTCATAAGTTATTCGGATCTCAAATGTCTCTGGAATGTTACTGAGCATGGCTCTAGAGATTGGTCTGTTGATGGTGTATCCTTTCTTTGATAGTGTGGGTCGATGGCCATGTATCTTGAAGAGTGGAGTGAAGGGTTCCTCGGCCGGTAAGTTATGTTTCCTCCTTTCATCCCCGATGAAGAGAGAGAGGAAATGAAGAAACAAAACATAAGTTAGGGGTTTGGCGGTAGCCTGGAGCTTGCACTTCTTGACTACCGCGGAATGAATCTCATTGTATATGAGGAAGGCGTAATCAAGAGGGATGTTGAAGAAGAGTCCATACATAATCGACATTATGTTTACGTCGCCTTGATCCATCGACCCAAGCTTGCAGGTGAGTGCCCTGTTCAATATGGAAAAGAACATGTTCCACATTGGCGGTAAAAACTGCCTCTTAAAGTCGGAGGCATTGCGTAGTTCACGATTGTAACCTAGCATTTGGATGAAACGGAGGATGTCTGAGGTGGTGGGTTGGTCAGCATATTGGTCAATGTCGAGCTCTCGGTGGGTGGGAATGCACAAAATCCTAGAAACTTTTGCCTGAGAGATCTGGAGTGTGAGGATCATGTCGTTTGGGGCATCAATGTCCCCCATTATTCCACGGCTGTCAGGGTCGTACTCGCAGGTCTACCAGTATTGTTGGATGTACTTTAGTGGTACGCCATTGTCGGTTAGAGTCAAGGCGGGTAGAAGAATGCAGTTGCGGAAGAACTCGATCATGACAACAAACCTGTCGTCGAACAGGGTGGTTCGAAGTTCGATGGCGTGGTTGTTGGGCTTCATTGGGAGGAAGACTATCATGCGGCTGTCGGCGCCAATGGACTGAACGTGGCTGTCGTTGTAATTGGACTCGTGTGATGCGGAGGAGGCCATTGCGTATGAAGTTGCAGGTGAGATTGTTCGTCAAAGTCTGTGTGCAGGTTTTGGAAGCGTAAAGGGTGAATGGAGGTTGAAGAAGGTTATTTATAGGTGGGGATGTAGGGGGTATGAGCTGGGGGGGTGAGGTGGGAGGGGTGGGGAGGTGCGGGGGGAATAGGAAATGGTTTTCTTGATTATTATATTTAAATAATCATGAAATGGGAAGGCGTTTGGGTAAAAGGTGATTTGATTTGAGGATCGTGAGCCGTCTTGATTGTATGTGCCATTAATGTTGGAGGACACATGTCAAGACGGGGATTGGTAAGTTGAGAAGGTGATGGGGAACAGGCTGTATACTGTGTCAAGCGCGTGGGTGGATGACGTTCGGATTATGTGGAATAATTTAAAAATTATTCCAAATAATATCTCTTGAAATATTAATCCAAAAACAATTTATATTTAAAAATTCCATCTAATTGTAAGATTAATACTAATTGCGAAGTTTCGGTCTTCTAAAAAGCCATACTGTATAGTTTTTACTCACAAAAGCTGCA